>NC_034604.1:79740571-79756203 GCF_900095145.1 Mus pahari | reverse complement strand
AGAGAGAGAGAGAGAGAGAGAGAGAGAAAGAAAGAAAGAAAGAAAGAAAGAAAGAAAGAAAGAAAGAAAGAAAGAAAGAAAGAAAGAAATGTGATTTTCTCTCCCTTATTCCTGGATCTTCTCTTGCTGTTCTTACAACTTAAATTTCTCTTATTTGACAATACTCATTGTATGACAAGCATGTGGTCTGATGCCAAGCACATCATACTATTCTTTTCTTTTCACTGAGAATCTAGAATCTTTTCACTCCATATCTAGAGCCCTAAATTCCAAAGTAACTTCTGAAGTGGAAGCATCTGTCTGCTTCTCTCACTTCAAAGTCAATATTTCTTGTTCTTTATCTAAGCTGAGAAAATCCACTACTAAAATAGTGAAAAATGAGCAAATTAGCAGATTTTGAAGTAGGTGAAGAAAAATATGTTACTTTGGTAAAGTTATGATCAAACGCCAAACAAGAACAGCATGTAGAGTTATTGGAAGACATTTAAAAATTGGAAGCTGGAGTGATGGCCTTTAGGTGAATACTTAAGTACTACTGTTCTTGCAGAGGATGTGATTTTAGTTCTTAAGACTCATGTCATGTTACTCAAATTGACCTGTAATTCCAGATTTAGGAGATCAGATGTCCAGTTCTAGACTTTAATGCACCTAAACATTTGCATATGCATAGCCATGCATATACACCAAAAAATGGGGAGTTCTATTCCCTTTCAGTAGTAAATAAAACAGCAGTAAAAATAGAGATGCAAATATATCTATGTTATGTAGTGCCTAAATGTTCAGGAGAGAAATAGCTATGTCACAAGGTGATTCGATTTTTAAGCTTTTGAGGAATCTCCAAATTGTTGGCCTCTTACCAACAGGGAATACTATTCCATGAAAATTTACTCCAACATTTCTTGCCAGAATTATTGATGGCTGCCATTCTGACTGGGATGAAATAGTATCTTAAAATAGTTGAAAATCTGGTACATATATAACATGGAATATTATTCAGCCTTACAGATTGTCTTACTCAGGGTGTCTATATTCCTGCACAAACATCATGACCAAGAAGCAAGTTGGGGAGGAAAGGGTTTATTCAACTTACACTTCCATACTGCTATTCATCACCAAGGAAGTCAGGACTGGAATTCAAGCAGGGCAGGAAGCAGGAGCTGATGCAGAAGCCATGGAGGGATGTTCTTTACTGGCTTGCCTCCCCTAGCTTGCTCAGCCTGCTCTCTTATAGAACCCAAGACTACCAGCCCAGATATAGCATCACCCACAAGGAGCCTCTCCCCCTTGATCACTAATTGAGAAAATGCCCCACAACTGGATCTCATGGAGGAATTTACTCAACTGAAGCTCCTTACTCTGTGATAACTCCAGCTTGTGTCAAGTTGACACAAAACTAGCCAGTACACAGATAAATAAAGTCATAAAATCTGCAGAAAATGGATGAACTTAGATATATTAAATTATGCAAGGTCACACAATCTTAGAAAGAATGGAATGAGGCATGCTGTCCCCTAAATGCTGATTTGAGTTGATTCTACACACACACACACACACACACACACACACACATACACACACACACACACACACACACTAAATGTATTTCTGTGGGTACAATATATAGAAAGCATAACAAGATGAGGGAAAATTAGAGGATGAAGAAGGACTGAATGCAAGTAGTAGACACTTGATCTCATTTAAAAGGACATATTATTAGTTTTTTATCTAGATTTAACTCTGGAAAGGATTTTTTGGTGGTAGAATAATCATAAAAATGTATTTGATCGTGAATTGTGAAATCCATGTGAAGCTCTGAGCTTTAGAATGGCTATACAAAATGTACCAAAATTCATTGAGATGCATAAATAGATCTGGTTAAATTAACATGTGATTGTTTTATTTGTGAGTTCTTTACGATAAAGTTTTAGTAAATTAATGAATGATAAAACAAATATAAAATGTCATTCATTGTTCCAACATAAATAAAATTAACAGTATTATTAGGTATTTGAGTGGACAAATATGAGATAATTATCAGATTTTTCCACAAAACACGGAACCTTACCAAAGTAGGTGTCACACATGGATACTTCTATTATCTTTTATTAGCATCTCATATCTACACTGAACACTTTCAGTCATATAATTTCACAACTTGAATAAGGTTGTACAGTACTGAATTCTCACTTTTAAAAGAGTGTGGAGTTAATTTCATTGATCACTAGCAGGGTGATCTGAAGATGAAGTGGAGACAAATGCCGCATACCCTCCTTCCAAGTGCTTCACCATCCAATCCAATATACAGCTGCAACTACTATTGAGATCTAGTTATTAAAAAAGAAAGAAAGAAAGAAAGAAAACAAAGAAAGAAAGAACAAAATGAGTACAGACAATCTGTTGCTAGGGTATCCAGGCAACAGAGTAAAGTAAAAAGAGAAAGAAATCTCCAGACATTTATATGTGTAGCTGCTGGATGGACAGCATCTGCTTCTGACGCTTGCTCATCACTTACAGAAGTGCAAACCAAAATTGGAAACACAATTGATATTGATAGTAGCTGGCTGCTGAAGCAGAATTGTACTGCTTGCAACAAATGATGAAGAAATTAAGGGCACTGCCCTGAAACTATTACCTCATCACCCATTGCTGGGTGATACAGAGTCTTAACAGAAAACTGGCTCTTTGGCATCCAACATTCAAAGTGTAGCACAAATGACTGAATAAAAATCATAAATGTGTTACTTTCGGCTTACAAACATGATCTACGTTGTCTGCAAAGGAAAAAATATCCAGAAATACTGTACAAATTGTAAAAAGGCTGTTTAAAAACTAAAATAAATTGTATCAATAAAAATGATAGCAATTTATCCATTTGAATGAGATGATTTGAAAATGAACACTCTTGAAGCAAAAAATATCCAAGGAATAGGTTGGCCTTTTGGCAAAGATGGTTGGCATAGGATCAAAGGCCAGATGCTGTTTTGGCACTGTGAACATAAGTCATGGTTGGTACAGAAAAGTAATAAGCAATTCCTGAATTTGTTAAAATGGGAAAATAAAATAAACATGTCAATAATATACAGTGCCCAATAATATATATATTTTATATGAAGATAAAATGGACTGAAATGGCATGTGGTTTGAAGGAGCAAATGAAGGATGAGATCAAATATTCTTTAAGGAGAAGTAGCCCAAATTAAGACAAATCTCATGGTCAAAACCAACCCTAATACTATAAATAATACTCTGTTATGCTTGCAGACAGGATCCTATCCCAAATATCATCTGACACGTTCTACCCACCAGATAGGGGAAACAAATGTAGAGACACACAGCCAAACATTAGATGGAACTCAAGGAGTCTTGTGAAAGAGCTTTGGGGAAGGACTAAGAAATTAGAAGAGGACAGATACTCCACCAGACCAACAGAGTCAACTCACCTGGACACTTGAGGGTTTCCAGAGAATGAACCACCAACCAAAGAATGGGCATGGGATGGACATAGACCCTCTGCACATATGCAGCTTGGTCTTCTTGGAGATCCTCAACAACTGGAGCAAGAGCTGCCCCTGAATTTGTTGCCTGTCTGTGGATCCTGTTTCCCTAACTGCGATATCCTATCTGGCCTCAGTGGGAGAGGATGCTCCTCACCTTGTAGAGACTTGGTGTGTCAGTGTAGGATGATATGGGAGGGTGTCTTTCCTCTATCAAAGGAGGAGGGGAGAGAGGAATAGGTAGAGGAATTGAGGGAAGGAGGGCTGGGAGAAGAGGGCAGACTTTGAGATGTAAAATGAATAAATTAATTGAAAAATATACCACAACAAGTACACTGATTTAGTCATTACATATATGTAATATATACACTACATATGTATGGAAATATTAAATATTCTGATATTAAACAACTAAAATAATAGTAGAAAGAAAATATATGAAGTGTTAAAGTAATGTTTCTAAATAAAAAAAGAAAAACTTGATTATAAAAGAGATATTTTCAGAGATAAGGGAGAGGCTAGGATCAGAGAGAGATGAGGTAAAGATAGTAGATATCTGGGTAAAGTTTTAAAGAAGAAGCAGAGCAGTTGGGGTAGCTCAGAAGGTGAAGAAGGTGGCTGCCAAGTGTGAATACCTAAGACTGATCTCTAGTTCCCGCATGACAGATGAATAAAATCAGTTCCCACAATCTGCTCTCTCCTCTTCCATGTGTGTAACAGTTTTTGCAAGTGCCCACCCATTAGAAACAAAATAAACAAACAAATGAACAAACAAACAAATAAATATGGAAACCTATAAAGGAGGATTAATTTATATTGTTATTTATTGCACATAATTACATAATTATGTGCTCTATGGTTCAAGGAAGTATAAAAAAGATTATTGTGATTAATTAATGATAATATATAATGATAAATATATTTAACATGAATACTGTAAAATATATCCATGTATTGAAATATCATGTCATTAATTTTACTAATAAACTAATTATATTGAATGAAATATTGCTAGATTTATGTTACAGCACCACCAATATTATAATTGTATATAAAATATTCTAATAATTAATAATGTTTTGTTGAAAAATGTGCATACTTTAAAGTAACTTTTTAACAATTTGGTTATGTGTACCTGTGTGTACATGCACATGGGTGAGAATGTCTGCAAATGACCACCGAAGAAAACAGAGTCTATGCAGCTGAAGCTACATACAGATTTGTGGGTACTGGGAACAACATTTATGTCATTCAGAAAGGGAGCAAAAGCTATTAACCACTGAGTTGCCATTTCAGTATCTTGATATATATTTTTTTTCATATTTTTATCTCTTGTTTGTTGTTTTCCACTAGGAGGATGAGAGATATAATTATGGTTGTTGATATCCATGACTTCTTCCTGATTTTATGTAACACAATTTATTGCATCTCAGTAAGGTGGAATTTTTTTCCATTTTTTATTAGATATTTTCTTCATTTACATTTCAAATGTTATCCTGAAAGTCACCTAGACCCTTCCCCGGCCCTGCCCCCCTAGCCCCCCCCCACTCCCACCTCTTGGCCCTGGTGTTCCCCTGTACTGGGGCATATAAAGTTTGCAATACCAAGGGGCCTCTCTTCCCAGTGATGGCTGACTAGGCCATCTTCTGTTACATATGCAGCTAGAGACATGAGCTCTGGGGGTACTGGTTAGTTCATATTGTTGTTTCACCTATAGGGTTGCACACCCCTTCAGCTCCTTGGGTCCTTTCTTTAGCTCCTCCATTGGGGGCCCTGTGTTCCATCCAATAGATGACTGTGAGCATCCACTTCTGTGTTTGCCAGGCACTGGCATAGCCTCACAAGAGAGCTATATCAAGGTCCTTTCAGCAAAATCTTGCTATGCAACATACCGGTAACTTTTATAAAGAATTACTGTTAAATTAACATAGTTACTTGTGTGAATAACGACATTAATTTGGCATTCTTACCTACTACATCACTGATACTTTGGAGTTAAATATTATCTCAGAATTATCGGGACTATTTTAACTGATATATCATGTATTTTACTGTTTATTTTTCCCTCGAAGGTATTTCCCATTAGGGTCTGGAGAAATGGTTCAATGGGCAAAATGCTTATCAGAAAGGCATGATAACCTGAGTTAAGATATTCAGATTCTACATACAAAAAAGTCACAGACAGTGGCATACAATTGTAACCCAAGAACTGGGGAGACAAAGACAACCAGATCCCTGGAGTTCCCTGGCCTGCCATCTTGGCTGTGTCAGTAAGCTCCAGGTCAAAAAGAGAACCTGTTTCAGAAACTTAACAGAAAAGTGACCAAGGAAGAAGCTGATGTCAGCCTCTGGCCTCTATATGTACTATGCACACAAAAACGCATAGGATGCACACAAGTATTTTTATAGAAGATATTTTTGTAAAATGTGGAGGATATATCTCCTTTCTGATGATAAAAATTAAAGTTTGGTATAAACCTTGTACTCTACTGATTAAGGCAAAATTTTACCTTAATCAAAAGGTTTTCAAAGTATGATTTCTGATCTATAGATACCTGTCATCTTATTATTTATTCACATGTGTTTATAGATATTTACATTAAGTTTTGAGAGAGTTGAGTCAAATATAAAAAAGTAGTAATACATAAGCAATAATAATATCAACTTAAGTTATGACTAGCTTAATATACAGCTGAAAATACAAATCCCATTCACTTGAACAAAATCTTCTACTATACAATGCTTGCATGCCCATCAAGAATGTACTTTTATTCTTGCTGTATAAGGAAGAATCCTTTGTATCTTTAAATTATTTTTTGCCATCATTAAAGTAAATTATGAAAATTGAATTTAAATTTTCAAAAGTCAGCAAGCATATTCCTTGTTGAAGATTTTTTTAAAAAGTTATTTGCATGAATGCCATCTGTGTGCTGTGGTATAACTGATGCCTTACCAGGAACTAGTGACACTTAAAATATGTGTTTCTATTGATTAAGAAATGGAAACTGAACTTAGTGGATTCTCAGAGACATAAAAAGATGACATGACATTTGGCGTAGGAAGTTAGGAATATGGGAAGAGTTGGAGGGAGGGGTAGTGGTGTATCAATATGAATCAAAAATGTCATGTATATACAACCTTCTCAAAGAACAGATAAAATCTAACATTAAAAAACAGCAACCTTTATTCAATATTCTACTGTTACTTCTGATTTCTGTAGCTGTGGTCCTCTGAAAAAAGTAGTAATATGAAAATATCACTGTAACATTTACAGAAAGTTATATATAATAGTCACTATGTTCATTGCATTATTAAGTAAAGTCTGTCTTCTTCACACATGGAAGAGGGGAGAACACCCCATATGCTATTCTACTGTGTTTCCTCCTCAGTTCCATGTTTATCACAAGCAAACATTCCAGAAGCCAGCAAGCAACTACATGGATATGACCAAGCAATCACATTTGGTTAAGATAATATAAAATATTTTGTCCTTTAGTTGGAGGTGACAAAATTTTAATAGTAATACAATTTGCTCCAGACACCTTCATCTTTCTGTAATGTGGAATTGTAAAAGATGCTAGTGAGTTCCCTCTCTGTCTGGGGGAAATTGACTGAAAAGCGGTTCACAGCTGCACTTCTCTACATAAAGTCACCAAGAAAGCAGAGTAGTTCAAATACAACCTCATTAAATAAGACAGCGAGTCTAAGTGGCACACAAAGCTATTAAACAAACCAGATTGGTTCATAATAATAAGAAACATATTTCACATCTGTTGCACAGTGCAGAGCTTTTAACAAGTAATAGGTACAATGTACTGGCAGATAGCTGCTGTTCCCCCTCAGTATATCACTGTCAATGGCAGTGCTGTCTCAAAAGAAGCACTTATCTCATGCACTTTATTGCTTGATAGCTTGCTGATTGCTTTTACAAAGCAGTAAATTGATGGCCTGATTCAGCACTGACATTAGGTTATGTTCATTTTCAGTGATTGATGTTCTGAATTAGAACTCTTGTATTCTTTTCTTCTCTGGAATATGAAATTCTAAGCAGACCTGTCAACGTCACAAACAAAGCCACATAACCAATGCAAAACAAGCTGTATTTATTCACTTAAATAACCAATGGGACTTTTCCTTCAGTAAAGTGCTCATAATTTAAGTTTTAATATCACCATTCACAATTTAATTGACTAATTTTTTAAACTTAAAAATAAGGGGTGATATCATTAAAATTTCATTTTTCAAAGCAGACTAAGGCAAGTATATAATATGACAACATATAATTCACTAACAAATTACTTTGCTAGTATGAATAAATTAATTCTTTCAAGTTCAATAGATAAATGCTATCATTTTTGATTAAATGGAATAATTACTTGACTTTATTACTTAAAAATAGCAACAAAACTCTTATAAAAATGAAATGATACAAAAGAAATGTATTGCTTCTCTATTTTATGTTTTTACCCTTTGTCAAAAACTTCAACATGCTATATTAATATTAACCAAAATTCTACAAAAGAAAAAAAATTAAGATTTATGACTACAAGAGTGTAAGAAAGTCAGGGAGCAGATACACAGTTAACCTTGCAGATGAAGAAAGAAACAAGGGCATATGCAGTTATGCAGTTCCTCAAGAGCAATAGTTTTTATCTGAGCATGGTTTTATTCTCAGACAATGTGAAGAAATGTGAGGATACACCTTTTTCATCATATCTGGGGGTATGTATTTTATGGGTGGTAAATGGGGACTTCATTTTATACCGAAAATTTAGCAAGCTTGGAAATTCATCACTGCCGAGGTTTAGGAAACCTGCACTCCTGCCTTAAGGTACTTAGGTACTTTAGTTATTATTTTTGGTTCATTTAGTTTTTATTCTTCCCCCCTCAACTATAAAATAAAGTCTTCTACTCTGACCACAGTCATGAAACAGTTAGATATAATAGTGGGTGGATTAAAATATTTGGTCTCAGGAATAACAAGTCTAGAAAATTCCCGATTTTATTGGATATGGAAGCATAATTAAATGAGTAAAAATGTTTACTTGTTGCGAGAGAAACTATGATTATTGCATGGGTCTGATGGTTAGAGTTAAACTGTGTTGACATAACTGTTTCTCAGCAAATATTTCACTTATTTTAATCTAAAGTTATAGGAGGGGAATCCATACTAAAGAGAAAGCATGGCAACAGATGGCAGGAAAATAAACTATAAGATTAAAATTTCAGCTACATGCACAAACAATTCATGAACGAGCTGCCCACAGGGCAGAGCAATCAAACTTCAAAGCCCACCCCACCTTCCCAAACAGTGGCATCAACCAGGTCTCAGGTGTTCAAATGTCTGAGACGTTGTTGGACATTTCCCATTTAAGTTACAACATGGAATAAAGAGCATTTCCCTCTTTTCTTTTCTCTCTGCATTTTTGTGTTGTGTATGCAAATGTGTGACTTCATAATATGCAGACTCCCTTAGAGGTTGTTGGATTTCCTGTTCTACAACTTTCTGGATTGCTTCGTGAGAAAGGGTCTCTAACTGAACCTGGAGCTATATGGGTATCCAGAAAGATCCAGCAATGCCCTTATCTCCAGGAGAACAAGGATTACCAGGAGCACAAGACCACATCCAGTGTTTGCAATGGGGTCTTGGGATTTGACTCAGGTCTTCATTACTATGTCATGATCATTCTTATCTGGTTAGTTATATCCTCAACCCAAGAATATTTCTAGTATAGCAGGATAAAGAAACATTGTATTTGAAATAAAGACTAAAATTAGCAGCACATCTCACACATAATTGAGAAGAGGTTTTTTTTTCCATATATTTTTTTTAATTTACTACAGATACTGTTCAGTGTTGATGACCCAATAGAATGCAGTTCAGGGCTAAAAACAAAACAAACAAACAAACAAAAAAAATAAAGTTCAGACAATGTGATTTGGTAGAGGACAAACATGTTGAAACAGCTCATATATTTTGTTTAGTAAGGATTCTGATGTCAAACTGTTGCTATTTAAAAATATATATGCCAACAATTTTGAAGATATATTCTGAGGAATAGAATTTCTGAGAAAAATATAGGATATTTAAAATTATGTAAAATCATTGTTTTTTCCTTTATGTAATGCACAGAAAAAAAATTTTTGTATATGAGGTTGGGATTATATTTAGAATTACAAAATTTCAGCTACTTGAGAAGGCGATCGACTAACCATTATAAGTAGTCTTATTACAATTATAATAACATTATAGTAATACTATATAATATAATAATATATGGTTAATAACTTATAATAATAAGATTATATATCCTCTCCCACAATGTTACCTGATGTATAGTTGCAAGTATGTTTTGTATTTGTATCTAGTGGAACTGGGCCACACAACTCTGCATGTTGATTAGTGGTAGTTTCCTGTAGTAGTAGTTTGTATCTGTTAGAAAAAGATGTTTACTTGATGAGGGGTAAAGTATTTATCTGTGAGTATAAAGTATGTCTGTTCTTATCTGTGAGTATAAAGACAGATATTTATGAATTATTGTTAAGGTTATGATTGTTTATAAAGTATGTTTGTTCTTATCTGTGAGTATAAAGACAGATATTTATAAATTATTATCAAGGTTGTGATTGTTTAGTCTTATTATAGTGGGCGTATATACTTGGCAACAATTTCAGAGGGGAAGCAAAAGTAGGAGATTAGTAACCATTAGATGTTTTTATTCTTTCATTGCAATGTTTTCTATATTCTAGAGCTTCTCAGTATCTCTAACATCTCTAACACTGAAGCATGGGATTGAAAAATACATATTATGGCTTCAGATGTATTAAAGTAAATTATAACCTTGCTATTTGACATCATTTCAGAGATAAGCTTAATTTGATAGTTAAAAACCAAACCTAGATATTTGAAAGAAAATGTTTTTATTATCATTTCTTTTAGATTACAATATTTTACATCATTTCCTCCAAACCTTCTTCCAAACCCTAGCATATACTGCTACTTGCTCTTTTTCAAATCTGTGGACCTTTTTTCATTAATTGTCGACTGTTATGACTAGTAGCGACATTATCTTAGGCACAACAAATGAATTTAGCGTTAATAAGCTATGTGAGTGTAGAAACGGAATGGAGTCTCTGAAATACTAATATTTGTATAAAAGAGAGAAAGAGATGGAGCTGAGGTACACCTGCCACCTGTGCTCAGACCCCCTCAGTCAGGGTCTCCGTGCCTTTCTGCCATAGCTGATCAATACTTCACAAAAAGAAGCGTGGTCTGAGAGCAGCTCCAAACACAGATGTGCAAGTTAGGGGTGGCTGTTCATGCTGCTGAATTCTCTTATCACTTTGGCTTCCCTGTGTCACACATCACAATCAATCTTACACTTACTTTTGTACATTTTTCAATCATCTCACCTAGATTGCTGTCTGTAGGAGGGCAGCCTTTGAATTTTTCATCATTTTCTTCTCTGGTCCTTAGCAGAGCACTTTGACCAGTGGATTCTTAAACAGTTCAGGTTGAATAAATGCATGATAAGGAAGAATTGAATAGATGAGAGGATTTGCTCTTGAAACACTGAGTGTTTGAAGAATATGGGAAGCTTGCTTCAAAGTCTTTAAAGTTGCATGCGATTTGATATGCTTTACCCATGATTCAACCCTCACAGAGATCAAACACTTAATTCCATAAGTCAAGGAAACTATAAAATAGGCATTTTCTGAACATATTTTAAAACATTGAAGCACCATATCCTAACTAGCAAGTGGGATTATGTTTAAATTCATTACTTTTTTAAAAAGAAAGAATATAATATATAGCAAGGCAGAGGAAGCATCATGATAGACATCATACCCTTCACATCTGTCTTAGTGATTGTCTTATGACTGAAAATATGCAATATGATCATAATGACTTTATTTTTTGCTACACTTTTAGTAAATAAGCATAATTTAAATGGTTTGGCTTTAAATAAGGGATAGATAAGGGTAAAAACAGAAGAAAAATAATTGCATTATATTATCAAATATAAAATTAGTAACAGCACAATGTATGAAAATATTGTTAATGTGTTACAACTTATTAAAATTGGTATAAATAGTGTGTGTGTGTGTGTGTGTGTGTGTGTGTGTGTGTGTGTGTTTGAGTGTGTGTGTACACATGGGTATGTGTAGGTGTATTTGTGATTGGGAAGTTGTACTTGAAGTGGTCTGTGAGAGGTAGATAATGAATAACAGTGTTTTCTAGACTGTGGTCAGTGAGTCTCATGGTCCTTATACTTCTGCTGCCAAATCTAGGCACAGATAGTACAAACATGTACCACAAAGATGTGCATTTACATGAGTATGGGAATACAAGCTTAGATCCACGGACTTGCAGAGCAATCATTTTAACAGATAACCAGACACAAAACAATTATCTTAAAATTCAAAAGGCAAATGTTCAGTTTGTCTGAGTACATGATAACCAGTAGGTCTGATTGCACCAAGAATATTAAAACCATATGGTACAGATAAGCATTTGTAACTAAGTTTTATTTGCATTAAGAATATTTTCACATTATTTTTAATTTTAATATGACCTCATTTTATGCAAAAATGGAGTATGTTTCTTTTAACATTTTGTCTAACTTTAAAATTGTAACTGAAGAAAAAGTCAGCGGGGAATTTGAAGAAGTGCAAGGAGGATTATCTGGACAGGTTTGGAAGGAGGAAAGGGAATGGGGATATGATATTAACTATATTGTCACCTCAAAATTTAAATAAATATAAATAAATAAATTTAACAATGAAAAATGGAGTACTTGAATGTCAATTTCTACTTTCTTCATAAGAAATCTAAATTATCTTATTAAATTAGGAACATCATTTTGCAATTCTCCAAAGAAAAGTTGTTTCCACAGATCAAAATTAAATAAGACAAAAAGTATTCTTTTATACAATATGATAATTTTCTTTGTGTTGGTCACTGTCTTTATTGTTTAATCATAGTCTCATTCAATCAATTTTTAAAAACAAAAGGTATTCTTGCTATATTTCCTATAGTGTTTTTTCACTCCTTATAGTATTGTAAGTTGTTATGTAGAACCACGTAGAGAACAACAAATTATGCAAAGACTGACCATCATTCTCAATAAATCTTTGATTTATAGGCACCACATGACTCTTAGAATAAAGAACCCATCGTTAAAGAAATAGTCAATCATTTAGTGGCGCACGCCTTTAATCCCAGCACTTGGGAGGCAGAGGCAGGCGGATTTCTGAGTTCGAGGCCAGCCTGGTCTACAGAGTGAGTTCCAGGACAGCCAGGGCTATATAGAGAAACCCTGTCTCGAAAAACAAAACAAACAAACAAACAAAAATCATTTTTTCATAACCACCATATGGATTGAAGAAAATATATTTTACTATTTTTCTATGTTTCCGAACAGCTTAAGCTCACTATCATTATGTCTATTTGATAAAAATATGATAGAGTACAAGAGTGGTTCTCAGTCTGTGGGTAGTGAGCCCACTTGGGATATTATATCAGCTATTTTTATTATGATTTATATAGTAGCAAAATTACAGTTATGAAGTAGCAATGAAAATAATTTTATGGTTGGGATCACCACAACATGAGGCACTGCATTAAAGGGGATGGGATAGGGGGGTTTCCAGAGGGGGAACTGAGAAAGGGGATAACTGTAAATAAATAAAATATCCAATAAGAAATAAAATAATAAACTTAAGCAATACATATAAAATTATTATCTTTAATCCTTTTTTACAGTCCAGTCATTATGCCCCTCCTGTTCTGAACTCAACAGTTCTACATCCTAATCCTCCTTACCCAGCCCCCAGAGTATGTCCCCACCTCCCACATCCCCCCACATCCCCCAAGTCCTGCCAGGCCTCCCCACTCCCTGGGACCTCAAGTCTCTCAAGGGTTAGGTGCATCTTCTCTCACTGAGACCAGCCAGTCAGTCCTTGTGACAGGGGCCTTGGACCAGCTTGTGTATGCTGCCTTATTAGTGGCTCAGTGTCTGAGAGATCTCAGGGGCCCAGTTAGTTGAAACTACTGATCTTCCGATGGGGTTTCCCTCCTCTTCAACTTCTTCCAGCCTTTTCCTCGTTCAACCACAGGTGTCCCCAACTTCAGTCCAATGGTTGTGTGTATCTGTGTCTGTCTTAGATGTTTGTTGCCAGGATAGGCTCCTGTCTATAATTACAGCATAGCATCAGTTATAAGAACACTCATACTTTTTATTTTTTTGTTTTCCCTTTTGGAGTTTTGAAAAACTGCATCATGGGCCTAGAGAGGTAGCATAGCAGCTAGAAGCAGCGGCTGTTCTTCCAGAAGACCTGGGTTCAGTTCGCAGCACATGGGAGGTCACAACTGTCTGGAACTAGAATCTGACACCCAATGCAGGCAAAGAACCAATGCACATAAATACAAAAATAAATATTAAAAAGAAAGCAACATCAACATAAATGAAAATAAACAAATATGAATTACCAGTAATATGTATAATACAATTCTAAAATTGTATTATACACACACACACACACACACACACACACACACACACAATTCTGATTTCTGTCTGTTTGATTGTCTGTTTTCTGAAGAGAGAAGGAGAAAGACCCAGTAATTCAGTTGGTGGGGAATTTGGAAGAACCTTGGTGGAGTTGAGAGAGAGTAAAGTGTTATGAGAACATATTGAATGTAATTTTTTAATTAAAAAATTTAAAAAATGAAAAATGAGACATTGAATTTTATTTTCTTCAAAGATAATAAATGATTTTAGAAATCTCGCTAAGAATTGAATATGTCTACAGTGCATATGACATGGCTCATCTCTCCCAAATCAATTGTTCACTTCTAAACATGTAAAGATCAGTCATTTCTTATCTTACAAAAATGCCCTATTATAGTTTTACTAGGCTGCATTACAAGATAAAATTAGATTTTTATATGGAAACACATGAACACATTGGGTTTCCATTTTCTTATGTCACAACATTAAATAAATAAGTAAAGTATATCTAATGTTTTCTCAGAATGAGTAAGGGAATTGCTGGATTGTTAGTTCTCTAGGAAGGAGTCCCGCTGCAAAGCCTATTCATCAGTCTATCATCGGACTTCCTTTGTGATATGATTTCCTTCATATCACACACACACACACACACACACACACACACACACACACACACACTCAATAACTAGCCCTTAACATCTTGTTTCCCTTTACATTTCTTTCTACACATCCACAAACACATTAAGAGACTGAACCTGAAGAGGCATGCCACTGACATTTTCCAACAGTCCAAAAAAATGCCTTCATGAAAAGGCTAAGTGAAAACTGTTTCTTTCTCTTACAACTGTTTTGCACTTTCTCAGGAAACACTTATGAAAATATGCAATTTTAAAGCAGCACAGGATGCCAGTTAAAGGACTATTCAGGGGATAAGAACTCCACAGGAAGACCAACAGAGTCAACCTGGACCCCTGGGAGCTCTCACGGACTGAGCCATCCACCAAAGAGCGTTCACAGACTGGACTAGATCTCTAGAACACATGCAGCAGATGTGCAACTCAGTCTTCACATGGGTCCCGAACAACTGGAACAGAGTCTGTCCATAAAGCTGTTGCTTATCTGTGGAATCTCTTCCCCTAACTGGGCTTCCTTGTCTCGACTTAGTGGGAGAGGATGTGTCTAACTCAGCAGAAAATTGATGCACCTGGGTCGGGGGATACCCAGGGAGGCCCCAACTTCTCAGATCAGAACAGGAGGGGAGATAGAGGGAGGGCCTGTATGAAAGGGGCTGGGAGAAGAGCCAGCGATCAAGATGTAAAATGAATAAATTACTTAATGGAAAACTAAATAAATACATAAATGCATGAATAAATACTTTTAATGGAATTTTTGCAGTTGTACAGCAAAAACATTTCCTTTTATCTGAGTAAGAAATCATCAATAGGGCACTAGGCTTATCCAAGTTAAAAAAAAAAAAAGTGGAAGAAGAAGTTTCTTCCAGGTAGTAGTAAATAATGCCTCTCAACCTTTTACTCTTTATTTCCCAGACAATAGTAACTGTCTTTCACCTATGGATTCATTTTTCTTTTCTTTTTTTTTTTTCTTTTTTCTTTTTTTTTTTTTT
>NC_034604.1:79736906-79740261 GCF_900095145.1 Mus pahari | reverse complement strand
CTCCAGATTAGGTTCACTGGTGAGCCTTCCAATTCTGGATTGTAGTTCATTTCAAATATAGTCAAGTTGACAACCAGGAATAGCCACTACACTCAGCCTCCACTCATTCTGATTACAGTTGAGGATGGAAGATTGCATTAAGTAAACCTGAAAATCTTCCCTTAAGCTGGCCAAAAACTCAAACCAACTAAAAACAAACAAACAAACAAGCAAGCAAACAAACAAAAATATTCATTGCTCACAATGTAATTTTTATTTGAAGAAAATGGAGAGCCTGGACTCAAAAATAATGGCTATAAAATAATAAGGTTTAAAAAAAAAACATTCTAAGAAGGAACAAAGTATTCACACTTTGTTCTTCCTTCTTCTTGAGTTTCATGTGCTTTGCAAGTTCTTCTAAGTTTCTAGGCTAATATCCAGTTACCAGTGAGTGAATATCATGTGTGTTCTTTTGTAATTGGGTTACCTCACTCAGGATGATATTCTCCAGATCCATCCATTTACCTAAGAATTTCATAAATTCATTTNTTTTAATAACTGAGTAGTACTCCATTGTGTAAATGTACCACATTTTCTGTATCCATTCCTCTGTTGAGGGTCATCTGGGTTCTTTCCAGCTTCTGGCTATTATAAATACCCTTGCAAAGAGTTACAGAGAAAAAGTTCAGAACTGAGACGGAAGGAAAGACCATCCGGAGACTGCCCCACCTGGGGATCCATCCCATAAACAACCACCAAACCCAGACACGATTGCAAATGCCAGCAAGATGTTGCTGACAGGATCCTGATATAACTATCTCTTGTGAGGCTCTGCCAGTGCCTGGCAAATACAGAAGTGGATGCTTACAGTCATCTATTGGATGGAACACAGGGCCCCTAATGAAGGAGTTAGAGAAAGTACCTAAGGAACTAAAGGGGTCTGCAAACCTATAGGCAGAACAATAATATGAACTAACCAGTACCCTCCCAGAGCTTGTGTGTCTAGTTGCATATGTAGCAGAAGATGTCCTATTCATCCATCAATGGGAGGAGAGGCCCTTGGTCTTGAGAAGATTATATGCCCCAGTACAGGCAAATGTCAGGACCAGGAAGTAGGTGGGTGGGGGAGCAGGGTGGGGGAGGGTATAGGAAACTAGGAAAGGGGATAGCATTTGAAATGTAAATGAAAATATCTAATTAAAAAAACCAACAAGCAATCAACCAAAAGGGAAACACCCTAAGGGGTGGGAGGGAAAGCCAGGTGATAGGAACTAACTTTCTGCACTGATTTCTCAATGAGCGTTATATCTTGTCTTTCACTAAAAGACACTGACTGCTGAGGTTTTTGAAGCCTCAGTGTTAAGATTTGGTGTTCACCTCTGTGATTTCAGAAAGAGATGCTAAACTACATGCACTGTTCAATACCTGGAATCCATGAATTCTTCAGGCTGAGGCAGGAAAAATGACAAACATAAAGCAAGCCTAATATAAATAAGCTCAAAACAGACAAACCCTCATACCTTAAAAAAAAACAAAAATTCAACCGTGGAAAGCCTTTCATACAGAAAATAACTCTCTCCTTTGCTATAAATGAATTATCATAATAAAAATCACAAGGTCTTCCTTCTTCTTTTCTCTGTAACCAGAATCTAAATGTTTATACACATTATTGGACTGTGTATTTCTTCAGCTCTTTATACTAAACTCTGAACACATTTCTTTTAAAAAATCATGTAGGTTTATGAGGTGTTATAATGAACTAAGCTATAAGAATTTTAATTTTTAAGTGAAAATTAATGTCTTAGGAACAAATTGTCTTAAAGATAATTCCTGACATGAATTTAGGAAATACTATTCAAATCAGGCTTTAGACACCACTCCTCTCTCTATGTATGGAATGTCTAGGTGAGTATAAATCATAGTCAATGTCACCATTCCCCCTAGATGGAACTGTGGTTGAAGGGGCTATAACATAGCTAGTTTCACTATCTGGGTGTGAAACACTGTTCCCATCCTAACTGATCTATGTACAGAACTTAGAAGAGTAAACTTACCATAAACTCTGAGAACTTAGCCTTAACCTAAAATTTCCCCAAGTTGTTAGATTGTGCTGCCTACCATATGGGAAATATATTCCTGGGTCTAACCTCAGAGACAGATGTGCAGCTCAAACTTAATGTGGGTCCTGAACAACTGGAACAGGGATATCCCAAAATGCTGTTGCTTGCACATGGGATATGTTCTATTAGCTGGGCTGTCTTATCTGACCTCAGTGGAAGAGGAAGCACCTAGCCTCAAGGAGACTTGAAGTGATAGGGTCAGGACTGGGGGCAGGGCGTGTACCCAGGTTGGGCTAGAGGGGAAGAGGAGGGGAAGGGGGAAAAGAATAGTGAGGGGGTGATCAGAAGGGGGTAAGCAAAAAAATTAAAGTAAGTTAAAGAAAATATTTATTACTTTACAGTATGGAAATATTAAAAGTTGTTTTCAGTTAGTTCAGCTTTTTCTTAGTAGAAACTTCATCATCTTTAGGAAAAGAAGGTTAACTCAAAATATGCTCTGTAGAACATGTGAACTGTAGAAATGTTAATTTTAAATATTGTTACTAGATAGCAAATCTATGCAATGACTCTAATCTTTAAATCATTATCTTAGTCCATGTCCATTCATATGTTAATATATTTAGTGCATTTCCTGTAATATAAATGTCACTTATGAAATGTGAGTTAAATAAAAGTCTGGGCTATTATTTTTAAAAATTAAGTATTATTTACTTTATAAAGATAATGTTTTTATAATTCTACTTTGTTATTCTAACAATCTGCATGTATATGAATGTTTTACTTTTCCATACCTATTATATACTTATGCAGGACATGTGTTTAGTCATGTTGAAAAATTTAAGTTTGACAACCAACAAAGAAGAAACCCACCATTTCTCTTGTGAGTCTATTGAGACAGAAAACATGGCCTAAGCAACATGATTCTTCCTAAGAAATATCCATTTATTGGTTTAAATATGTTGAATAATTTCTTCATCATTTAAATAAAGCCAACTTGATCATTATGAGTTAAAATAATGAACAAAATATCCCCACAAATATGTAGTATGCTGAGTATATTCCTGTAACCACTTATCTTTTTCTATTCATTTCTGTTTTTCTCTTTAGTCATCAAGAACATTTATTTTTATTTATAGAATATATATATGTATATATATATATACACATACATACATATATATGTGTATGTAAATCTTTAAGTGAGACAAAACAAAATTAGACAAAATTTAGAGCTAAGATGAAAGGATGGACTATCCAGAGACTACCCCATTCGGGAGTCCATCCCATCATCAGCCACCACACCTAGATACTAATGC
>NC_034604.1:79720451-79736546 GCF_900095145.1 Mus pahari | reverse complement strand
AAAAAAAAAAAGCCCATGTCTAGATGACAGAGGACTGCATAATTAGTTAAAGAGTTACTGTGTATTTTGCATTCTAGAAGCAAAGGTTTGGAAACTTGGCACCCTCTTTGTAAAGGACATTATTCCTCTGGATAAACCTCCACCAGCAGGTACAAAGTTCTTCAGGACATCCTTGTAACTTTGTTAATAATAAACTTTTAGTTAGAGAGAAAAAAAAATGAGTATTTATTATAAAGCTGTCTTTGTCTCTTGTGATTGTTTCCAGTTGCATCTATTTTCCTACAAACAGCACAATTTCACCCTTTTCATTGCTGAAAAAAAAAATGATTGCTTATTGATGTCACATGATGCTGGAGGAGCAGAGAATTCTACATCTTGATCTGAAGGCAGCCAGAAGGGTGGCATCCTCAGGCAGCTAGGAGAAAGCTCTCTTCTTCAATAGGTAGCTGAGCATAGGAGGAGACTTTGAAAGCCTGCCCCACAGCAACAATTTCTTCCAACAAGGCCACACCTCCTAACAATACAACTCGCTATGGACCAAGAACCAAGCATATTCAAACGACCACAGCTTAATAACATGAAAGAAGCATGTTAAGTAGCACTCTTGAAGAGATGAAATGTGGCCATGGCACACGTACTGGCTGATTTTGTGTTTCAACTTGACACAAGCTGGAGTTATCACAGAGAAAGGAGCCTCCCTTGATGAAATACCTTCATGAGATCCTGCTATAAGGCATTTTCTCAATTAGTGATCTAGGTGGGGAGTCCATTGTGGGTGGTACCATCCCTATGCTGGTAGTCTTGGGTTGTATAAGTAAGCAAGCTGAGCAAGTCAGGGGAAGCAAGCCAGTAAGAAACATTCCTCCATGGCCTCTGCATCAGCTGCTGCTTCCTGACCTGCTTGAGTTCTAGTCTTGACTCCCTTTAGTGATGAACAGCCATGTGGAAATGTAAGCTGAGTAAACCCTTTCCTCTCCAACTTGCTTCTTGGTCATGATGTTTGTGCAGGAATAGAAATCCTGACTAAGACAGCACCTATTCTAAATCATAGAAAAACTACTGAAGGTATACCCATATATGCTTTAAATATAAATGAGTAAAAATTCAATGAAATCTTGAAAATGTTTAAGTAAGTTAAACAGAAAAAAGAAAGTAAAGGCTGAAGTTTGACATAAGTCACTCTTTTAAGCTAAGGGTATAGATGGTGTGTGGGTTTCAAGGTGGGTTTCTGTCTGTTCTTCTATATAAATTTACTTAGTAATTTTGGGAAAATAGCTTTCCTATATCTAAGACTTCCATCTGCCTGTCGATGCTACATAATATTTTTACTTGCGAACTGGAAAGAAACGGCTTTGAATAGTGTCTGCCACATAGTAAGTGGTGTAAAATAAGTCACATCTACCTACCACTGCTGCAAATAGGAAAAGAGGTGTGTAGCAGCCTGCTCAGCAGTTACCAGCATTTTTGCCCCTTTTGTATTTCTTTGTTGGCAGGGAGCAGAAAAGAACATTACCATGGCTGTGCTCACCTATCTTTTTAATTCCAATGGGAAATTTCTTGTTCTTAACAAGCAGAATTATCACATTAGATTTTTATTTTTACTTGTCCTTATTATTTTTATGTTTTTTATACAACACTCAGGAATTTCCATAATAACATAAAATATATTTTTAAAACATGGTCTTGTCCAATAATATATTGCTTATTTGGAATAGTCCCAATGTGCCTGTATTACAATAGAGAAAATAATAGCATCCTAAAGGACAGAATGTACCCTGTATCAAAATATACCCCAGGAAGAATATTTTATAGAGAATTTAATAAAAGTATTAATAAAATAAATTTGGCAGCATTATATAAATTATCAAAAGGAAAGTGACTGTTAAAGTTTAGTAAGCTATAGTAATTTCTATTATTCTTGTGTTAGGAAAAGCATTTCTGATTGTAAAACTACATTTATTAGATATGATTAATAGACTGTTTTGGTGATGCTGAAATAACACTGCAAATTTACTACACAGTGAATTATCAGTAGCAATTTATAATGGCTAACTTACATGAAATTAATTGGTGACACATTAAAACTTACACTTGATAGCAAATCTCATAAGGATGGACAAGTGGAGAAACTGTATGAACACACTGTTGCCTACAAGTGTTCTACAGATGTGAATGCAAGCATGAGAATTGTAATTTGAACAATGGAAAATGAAACTGTAACAAAGTGTCTTTTCTCATTAGTGATGTTGCCAACTATCAAAAACAGTTGCTAGATAACTTGACTTATAGTTCCACTTACTTTTATTCCCTGTGCTGAGGACTGAACTATTGGCCTTGCATATAATAGGCAAGTGCCATAAAACTGAGTCTTGTCCCAGCACATTTATTGTAGCTCTTGTTGCTTTGGTTTCTTTGAAATAAGTTAAGTTGTACTGGGATTGTCCTGGTCGAGTTTTTTTTTTTTTTTAACATTTCAAATGTTATCGCTCTCCAGAAACCCCATAACCCATTCCTCTCTCCTGGCTTCTGTGAGGGTGTTCCCCCCACCCACCCACCCACTCTTGCCTTCCTGCCCTGGCATTCCTCTACACTGAGGCATGGAGCATTCACAGGGCCAAGCGCCTTTTCTCCCATTGATGCCTGACAAAGCCATCCTCTGCTACATATGTGACTGGAGCCATGGGTCCCTCCATGTGTACTCTGGTTGGTGGTTTAATCCCTGGGAGTTCTGGGGTCTGGTTGGTTGATATTTTACTCACACAGTAACTTGATTTCATTGACTTTTTTCAGATACATACATGTATATATGTGTGATTTATTTATCTATACAAATATAATATCAACAAGTGATAAAAAGCATGGTTTATTTCACTTAATATGATCTCAGATTGCAATAATTTCAAGTAAATGTTATGCTTTCATTTGTCTTTATTACAGAATACAATGCTATTACAAACTTAAGTCTAGATTCTGTTGCAGAGGACAACATTCACACAACTTATTGAGTAGGGGGAAGTGGAGCTGGTGCCTATATGGAGTGTTCTCCCCTATATTCTAGTCTCTTTACTCTATATACTAACCAAGCCACAACACTTTTGACCTACAATCTTTCCTACTTGAAAATTATGCTAGCCAGGTCAGCGGTGGCTCAGAACTTGTGGGAGCATCCAACGCTGTCTGGTTTGACTTGCAGCACACTCCATGAGAAGAAACCCATACCTGACACTGCTGGGTAACTAAAAACCAGAAAATAGATAGCCCAAAGACCTAGGTTAAATCCAGAAAAGACAGGTTGCATGGCCACACACACACACACACACACACACACACACACACACACACATACAAATGGCCACTAATAATATTCTGCTATACTCATAGATCAGTGTCTTACTCAGAGGCTTCCTCTGGCAGCAGATGAAAACAGAGGCAGAAACCCCTATGGCCAGATGTTATGCATCAAAGTCAAAATTAGAGGTCTCCATCAAATCACACCCCATTGCTCAAGGAATCCAGTAGAAGAGGAGGCAGAAATATTCTAATAGTCAGAGGAGATGAAAGACACCAGGAAAACAGGCACATATGTGCTCACAGGGACAGAAGCAGCAAGCACAGGGCCTATGTGGGTCTTCACCTGATCCTTTGCATATAGATTACAGCTATTAGCTTAGCATATTTACAGGATTCCTGACTATGAGAAGAAATGGGTCTTGCTTCTTGTGCATGTTCTTGGGACTCTTTTCTACTGACAGATTGCCGTGTTCAACTTCAAGATAAAAATTCTTGCTTCGTCTTAGTTTTTAATTTGTCGTGTTTGGCTGTTATCTCTTAGAACACGGTTCCTTTCTAATGAGAGACAGAAAGAGAATTGATCTGGACTGAAGTAGCAGTGGGGAGGAACTTGGAGGAGTAGAGGGAGAGGAACTATAATCAGAATATAATGTATAAGAATATATTTTCAATTAAAATATTGTTTCATAGTTCATAGCATCCTATATATTTACCAATTTCACAGAATATTCAGAATTCCATGTATTTTTATTGTTAGGATTTTTAACTTTCTTTTATAACCATAGGGATGTTAGGTCTCTCTAATAATTTTTCCTTTAGGAAATTGTTATATGTCCACTTCACTTAAGTATTCTTTTGTTTGTTTGTTTTTGGGGTTTTTGAAGCAGGGTTTCTCTGTATAGCTCTGGCTATCCTGGAACTCACTTTGTAGACCAGGCTAGCCTCGAACTCAGAAATCAACCTATCTCTGCCTCCTAAGTGCTGGGATTAAAGGCATGTGCCACCACTGCCCGGCTTCTCTTAAGTATTTCTATCACCTAGAAGTACTGGGGACTATTAAAATTTCACTTAGCTCATTTATTCCTCTGTTGTTGGCTAGTTTAAAAGGTTTTTCTTGCTGTATGTTATTACTATATGTAATTCTATTATTAGTAAAATATAGAAATATCTCCTTGAGGTTCCTCACTTAATCTTCTTGAGTCCATGGAGTTAGAATTATCCAATCAGGTTGGAATGTTATTTTATTTTACTACTTCTGAGGATTCACAAATTTCAATTTCCATCAACTACTTCACAGAAATTTTGATTATTGCACATCCCATCAAATTATGTTTTAATACTAGTAATAGTAATGCATGAGAGATACACATAACTTAACACTCAGGTTCTTTAAAACCTACTAAATTATGCTAATATGCTCCTCTTCATCTATCTGCTTTCTTAGTCTAAATCACAAAGGTCTTCTATGTTCTTAAAAAACCTAACAAAGCAAAAACACAGGATAAAGTATGACAATAATACACCAACCCTGGTACCATTTCTGTCTTTGAGACTTTCTGTTGCTGGGACAAAACAGACTGACCAATGCAGTACACAAAACAAGCATTTAGTTGGACTTAAAGTTTCACAGTGTAGTGTCCATTATGATAGAAAAATGGCATGGTGGAGCATAGGTTTGTGGATCTCACAGATGAGAGCTCATCTCTTCATCCACAAGGAAGGGGCAGAAAAAAGCATTCTAAGAAAGGCCCAGGTAAAACCTTAGAGCCTACCCTTACTGACATACTTCCTTTAACAAGGTCGGAGGTCAGATATTCAAACAACGAACCTAGGGTGGCATTTTTATTCAAACCACCGCAATGTATTTTTATTTTCCATCTCTTCACAATTAATAGTATTGGATCCCTTATTGATGGGACTGTATGGAAAGTATCAAAAATGTGACCTTGTGCCTAGGTCCTGGTAAGTTCTTGGTACACACCAGCTCTTATGGATGGACACTCTCAGGACTTTTGCCATCAAAGTGTCAAAGCAGTTCTCTCTTGCTGTAGTTTTGTACTGTAGTTTAAGTTTCCAAGAGATTTCTGTAACTTGTCCATTTTTAAACAACCTCATAGATATCAAATGGTGGAAACTACATATTTTACCAATGCTTGATGTAGCTATTTGTATGTTTGGAGTAGTTGTAAAAAATTAATTTCCTTAATTGAATCCTAGCCTTTCTCTTCATGTTCCACATTAGCAAATACATATTTTGGAAATTACGTTTTTTGGTAACCTTTCTATTTGTTCTCATTGTTGTTACCAAGCACTTTAAAATAGTCCTCTGTCTGACTTCTGATGCCCACTTGTGCTTTTTGTGCTCTAAGCTCTGTGCTCCAATAAGTGAGATTTTCACTGTCTTATCTAAGTCCAATATAGAACAAAATTATATTGGTGTTTTCTGAACCTTTAATAAAAATGATATGGCATGAATGATTATCCCAGTGAACATTTATTCTGCTACAGTTTTTAAAGTGAAATAATTCACATCATATTTATTTCTAGAGTTTAAAATATTTACATTACATTCACCTTAGTGGCTTTTTAAAAATTAGAACAGAAACAGGCACATGAACTTAGAGGGCTATCTGTTCGAGAACAGAACAAATGCCTAAATCTTAACACTGTAAAACTACACATTGAAGCTATTTGAGCTGATGATTTTTCTTTACTGTTGTAAGCAAAGAAAACAAAAGAGAGCCTACCAGTATTTCCTTTCCCATAGGAGCAGTTAAAGAGCATTATATTCAGAAAAAAAGCAATGGGAAATTTTTTTCTTTAAACGAATGCTATGTAGCAAACAGTGGAAATTACCAGGCTAGAGCTGAGTTAGAAAATCACCGACTATAATAAGATGCGACTGAACTCCACCTCTGGGAGAAGTGCTACCCTGGACCACAAAATCAAAAGCTCTCTAGGTAGAAATAAACAATCACATCAGAGATACATGGACGGAATGCTATGCTCTCAGAATAATGACTTGTGTGTCTAGCATCCTCAGAAGGAGTACTGTGACCCGCTTAGCTGCTTGCTTCTGTTGAAATACTTTCCTAATGTACACGTTCAGGAATTCAACAATCATACATTTATTCTAGTTCTGAGTCGTGATAACACTGATCTAAACATGTCTTTTAGTAAGATAGAAGTTCAACAAAGATGCCAATTCAGACCTAACAGATCTGTCTTTACTTCCATGCCAGCTCCAGGATTTCCACAAGTCTCTTTCAAAGATAATACTAGAAATATTCCCTGTCCTCTTATATATTGCTTAGGTGTAGTTTTCAAAAAGTTAATACCCTCAAAACAATATATTCAATGAGGAATCATCAAATACTGAACTGGAGATGGTGGCACAGAATTTGTATAGTTCTTCAAGCAGCCCAAAGCAGTTACCTAAACACAAGAGCCACAGTGCATCATTTTAAACCAGGCAGATGTGGATGATGTTTGAATCATGACAGGCCAACACTGCTGCTTCACTTGTGGGTTAAGAAGAAAATGCCACAGAAGACAATTAAGGATAGAAGAAAGCAAGAAAAATAAAAACCTAGATAAGAGATTGCAGTAAAACTTGCAAAACCAGGTTTACTGCCACATTTTAAGTTTCATCATATATATATATATATATATATATATATATATATATATATATATATATAAAATACTTTGGAAAACTGCATTATGTATTTAAATGCATTTTTATCTTAAAACTATTTTATGCCATATATATTTACTTAATCACTTTATATCCCGCTAACTAACCCCATCCCGGTCACGATCTTCCACAATGCTTTCCCCCAACCCCATCCCTTCTCCTCTAAGAGGGTAGCCGGTAGGGGCCTCATAGGTATCTCCCCATCCTGACACATTAAATCTCTATGAGGTTAGGCCCATCCTCTCCCACTGAAGTCAGACAAGAGAGCCCAGCTACACGAACACATCCCATATACAAGTACCAACTTTTGGGATAGCCCCAGCTCCAGTTGTTTAGGACCCACATAAAGACCAAGTTTCATATCTGCTACTAGTGTGCAAGGAGGCCTAGGTCCAGTCTGTGTATGCCTTTTCTTGATGGTTCAGATTTTGAGGGCCCAGTGCGTCCAGGTTAGTTAACTCTATGGTCTTTCTATGGAATTCATCTCCCCTTCGGGGCTGCAATCCTTATTCCAACTCTTCTATAAGAGTCCTCCAGATCCATCCACTGTTAGGCTGTGGATATCTGTAGTCAGGTGCTAGATGGAACCTGTCAGAGGACAGTGATGCTAGACACCTGTCTTCAAGCATAACAGAGTATCATTAATAGTGTCAGGGATTGGTGAATACCTATGTTATGGGTCTCAAGTTGGGCCGGTTATTGATTGGTCATTACCTTAGTTTCTGCACAATTCCCTGTCTTTGAATTTCTTGTAGACATGATAAATTTTGGGTCAAAAGTTTTGTGGGCAGGTTGGTGTCCCTATTGCTCCACTAGAGTTCCTGCCTGGATTCAAAAGGTGGCCTATTCAGGTTCCATATCCCCAATGCTGTGAGTCACAGCTAAGGTCACCCTTATTGATTCTCTGGCACTTCTCTTGTTCCAGGTCTCAGTCTCTTCATAGAGATGCCCCCAACTTAACTGCCATTGTCAGGTGAAGATTTTCATTCACTGTCATCACCATCTGACCATGTCTCCTGTTCCCTCTTAGCACCTGATCCTGAACCCTTCCGATTCCCCTCCCCAACCCCTGTCCCACAAAGGCCCCTCCCTCCATCTGCTTCTTAGCTTCTATAAGGTAAAGGACACAGTCAGTAGTGCAAAATGACAGCCTACAGATTAGGAAAGGCTCTTTACCTACCATATATCTGACAGAGGACAAATATCCAAAATTTATAAAGAACTCAAGAAGTTAGACACCAAAAATCCAAATAACACAATTTTAAAATGGAGTACAGAGCTAAACAGAGAATTCTTAACAGAGGAATCTTGAATGGCCAAGAAGCACTTAAAGAAATGTTCAAAGTCTTTAGTCATCAGGAAAATGCAAATCAAAACAACACTGAAGTTCCATTTTACACCCATCAGAAAGGCTAAGATAAATACGGCAGATTTTTACATGCTGGTGAGGATGTGGAGTAAGAGGGAATACTCTTTCATTGCTGGTGGGGGTGCAAATTTGTACAAACTTTATAAATCTATTTGGCAGTGTGTCAGAAAACTGGAACAATTCTACCTCAATACATGGCTATACCACTCCTGGGCATATGGTAAAATTTCCTCCACTATCTCACAAAGACACTTGCTCAACTATGTTCATAGCAGCTTTGTCATAGTAGCCAGGAACTAGAAACAACCTAGATGTCCTTCAACTGAAGAATGGATAAAGAAAATGAAGTACATCTACACATGGAATACTATGCAGCTATTAAAAACAAATACATCATGAAATTTGGGGTCAAATAGACAGTACTTGAGAACATCAATCTGAGTGATATAATCCACTCCCAAAAGGATATGTATGGCATGTAGTCACTTATAAGTGGATATTAGGCATATAATACAGGACACCCTTCCTGCCCTCCACAGACCCAAAGAATCTAAACAGGTAGGAAAGCACAAGCAAGAATGCTTGAATCTCATTTACAAAGAAGAATAAGTGTCAAATACCTTATTACATATTGTTATATAAAAGATACTTAGTAATAAGTAGAAACTGTCCAGGAACAGAAAAAGAAATATTTTCTTATTATGATCATAAGATAATAATATTAGAAATAACTGAATATATCTTCTCATGGAAGTAATTAAAAAGTTTACATCAAAGTCTGTTGCTACTGTGTTGACCCCTGTCAGAAAGGAGGAAAAGAACTCTGTGTGTGCTGTAGGGAGCATCAAGATGGGAGGAAAAGGGCCCAGGGGCAAGCCTTCTGGGTGGCTATCACATAAATGATCTCTCACTTCATGTTGCTGTTCTTGTTACTCTGTTGAACCAGATGATAGTGAACTAGTTACTTTTTAACATACCTATTATTTTAAATTATAATAAAGCTACTTGACTAACACTTGAAGGGGACTCTGCAGGTGTCCAGGCAGGGAAATAAATGGTGAAGAGATGAAAACACTGCTCAAATTGAATTCATCAACCTGTATCAACAATTGTAGTGTCTGATATCAGTTCATTCATTCTCCACAAAATTAAACACAGTACATTTTGAAAAATATCCTGATGTTATACCATCCCTGTCTCACTAAGTAGTGTAATTGCATTGAAACTTGACTTGGGATTCTTGTCATTCTTGTCATAGGTGGATTCTAGAGATAGGCTAGCAGTACTAGTTTAAGGGACTAGGGAAGGCTCTGGTCTCTTATCCATTACACAGTTAGTGTAGAGATTATTTGAGCTATTAGCGACCTTGGTCCTGGTTCTGGGCACTTGGAAGACCCTCTGACTATAAGGGTCATTTAGACTATTAGATGTCTTTGGTTCTGTTTGTTGGAATTTAGGGAGCCCTGTCTATAAGGGCCATTTTGATTACTATCCACCTCTGGTCCTGGCTATAGGAGCTTGAAGTGGCCTGGCCCAACAAATAGTACAAATCATCTGGTTATTGATCAGTTTCAGTTCACAGTTTTCTGGATGGATAACAATATGTTTTGTTTGTTTGTTTTGTTTTGTTGTTGTTGTTTACAACTTTTTCAGATTGCAAAGACAATCCTACATGCTTAATATTTCTGGTTTCTCTGGAGATCTTCAGGCCCAAAGACTTTTGTGCTAAGCTCCCAACAAACACTAAGATTGAACTATTATAGTACAGGTTTCCCTATTTTATATCAAGATCTTGCAATTAAATGATACAAGATTCATTCAAATATTACCGAAATGACCAGCATGTTGTACAACATGCCCTACTAGCACTTGAGACTTTGAAAGCAAAGTTTATTCCACTTTCTTAGAAAAGCCATGAAAATAATCAGAGTTGACTTAAGGGGCGCTAACATTTTCAACTCAAAACTCAGAACATAATTCTAGGGTAGTTCAAATATTTAAAAGTAACTGTTATAGAATATATAGAACATACTAAGCCTAATATTTATCTTTCCATTTTTACTAATTTTTATTATATACAATCTCTATGGATATTTAGTGTTCACATAGTAGCTCATATCCACCTGTAATTCCAGTTACAGAAGCTCTGACAACATTGATCTCCACACAAAGCAGATTCACATATGATATACATTCATATATACAATAAAACACTCTCACACATAAAACTAAAGTAATATGACATGTCAGATATATTTGATAAAAAAGTTCAGTATAGTTTTAAAATATTACTTAACTCTATGCATTATCAGATATATTGCATCATATTTGTAAAATTTCATTTTCTGAGTATACAGGAGTTCGAATGATGATTGTCTTTATTTTCGATAATTATGACAGTCTATGTAAATTGATCTTTATATGCTGATTAGATGGAAATATCAGCTTTCACTAAGAAACTAAACCCAAGAAGGATGGATACTAAGCTGCTTTTTTAAAATCTAGTTACAGTTGAAGATATTATATCTTAATTTTTTAAAAATAAATTATCTTAGTAGTTTGCCTATTGATTAAAAACATGCTATATTTCTAAAACAATATAGTGTTTAAACACTTACTTTAGTTTTATATCTAAGAATGTTTTATTATACATATGAATGTATATCATGTGTGTCTCCTTTGTGTGGGGTCCAGACGATATTGTCAGAGCCTCTGTAACTGGAATTACAGGTGGATAAAAGAAACTATGTGAGTTCTGGGACGTGACCTGCGTCCTTTGCAGGAGCAGCAAGTACTTTTTAATTCTGTGCCATCCTTTCTAGCCCCTGAAAATTCATACTATTTAAAAATCCCTTTAAATTAATAGATATAAACCATCTTTGTAATTGTTTTATTAGTCTGAGAAAATAATCTGGGAGATAATCTTGCTATTTATAAATTATGGAAATAAATTCTGCAATATTTATACACTAAGATTATACTTAGAAGCTTTGAAAGCAACTAGCACAATTATTAATGTTATTATTATAAACTACCAATTTGAAGAGTCAAATGCTCCTTGTAAGAAAAATTTGCTCGTCTCCTTTGTAAGCATTTTCATCTGCCACTAGACAGACAGCCTTGGACTTACAAGTTATTTCTCTTTGAATTTTATACACTCCTCTAATTAAAAAATGTCATAAATGATGTGTTTATTCATTTATATTTCATCATTAATAAATTTGAAAATATGTATTGCAATGTGAATTAGACATAATAACTTTCTAGTAATAATTTCACAAGATTGTAATTCTTTTAAATTCTAGTGATAATGCTTTTTAAGCATTGTCAGACGTGTTATTAAAAGCAGAATTGTTTAGGCATCCATGTTGGTGATGTTTCATGGGTACAACATGGATTTCTAAATATTAATTGAATAAGTAATAGGCATGTTAACATAGAAAGGAGAGCGTGGGGAAATATTTTCTGGGGAAGAGAACACAAATTGATTATCTAACACCAAGTGATCAACCCAAACCAAAATTACATGCAATAATAGTATATGCATTATATATATATATATATATATATATATATATATATATATGCATGTGTATATATATCCATGTGTATATATATATATATATATGTGCATATATGTATGCATATATATATATATGTATATATACACATATAGTCCATGTGTGTGTGTGTGTGTTTATGTGTATTAGCTTGTTACAGTATTTTTGGTTCAAAGAACCATAATTACATGCCTCCTAGGTTGCCTGATGTTAGAAATGACTGATGTACTTGTGTGGACTTATATAAAGTACAGAAAAAGTATTTCTTGAAATAAAGATATATACACATGTAAGTGTTTATCCAAAATTATTAGCATAGAGGAGATAGTGTGAACCCACTAGGAGGGTTCTTGAGAAATCCAGGGAATGGTCTTAGAGAGCTGGTGTGGTGGTAGAAGGCTGAAGTCTCAGCCTTCAGGAATGGGATGCAGGAGCACACGCAGGTCAACACCTGTGGGAACAATATGTTGTGCCTCTTTCTCCAAATACAAAAAGAAAATGATTTAAATATATTAAAGATATGAAGTAAATTAATAATTGTGTTTAGGTCACAATGTGTTTATGTCTGTTTAGTTTTTCTTATCAATTCATTCTCCAATATGAGGAACTTGATTTCAGCCTCCTATGTCTGATGAGTAAAATTCAAAGAATGACTTGCAAGTTCTCTATTTATTTGTTTGTTTTTAAGTAATTAAGTTTGCAATTTTAAAATACATTTTAATTGAAAATGAAATAAATTATCATCCCTATCCACGTCTTTCCTCCACACCCTCCAAGTGTCTCCAGCTTCTCTCCGGTCCTTGGCCTGTTTAAGTTAATACTTCCTTTTCTTTGATCATCATTATTATTATTACATATACACATATATTTGTGTATAAGTATATGAATACAACCTTCAGAGTCTATTTTCATTGATTGTGTGTATATAGTTTAAGGCTTGAAAGCTCTTGATTCAATAATGAATAAGGAGGTGCTAATTCTCCTCTTCCTAGATGTCATAAGTTAGTTGCCTTCAGTTCTTTGTCTAGAATCCAGGGAAATTTTCTCCCTTTCAAATTAGCATGTCCATTGTTATTACCATTGTTCTGGTATTAATTATGCAGCCATTTTCAGGAAAGTGTGTTTCACAGCAGATTCCCTGGTGTCCTGGCTCATAATATCCTTATATGCTCTCTTTCATAGTGTTTCCTGAGTCACAGATGCAGAAACTCTGATCTAGATATGTCAACTGTGGCTGGGCTCTGCATGATCCATTGATGTCTGCATTGTGTTTTTCTGTACTGGTCTCCATTTGCTGTACAGTCAGTCTTATTTGATAGAAGAAGGCACAGTACAGTACAAAGACTCAATTTATATTAATTGTGTCTGAAAGATACATGATGACTATGCTTAAACATACCCACAGAATGAGTTGTAGAGTCAAGTGTCTCTCTCTTCTGAAACTAAAGATCTTAATATTCCATATTTCTCTGTCTTGGTCATCTAAGTTTTAAAATAACCTTCTTCACCTCAAGAGAATGGCAGCTCAGGTAGATTTCAATATCAATCTCTATTAATAAAATGAACACACGTTTTCAATTTAATTGCAAGTAAAAATAGAGACTTTTAAATACAAGTGCAAAAATATGTCTTAAAGTTACATATAATGCTATGCTGTTCTTAGCCATTCTGACTGGTGTGAGGTGGAATCTCCGGGTTGTTTTGATTTGTATTCTCTGATGACTAGGATGTTGAATATTTCCTTAGGTGCTTCTCAGCAATTAAGTATTCTTTAGTTGAAAACTCTTTGTTTAGCTCTGTACCCCATTTTTAATCAGGTTATTTGGTTCTCTGGTGTCTAACTTCTTAAGTTCTTTGTATATATTGGATGTTAGCCCTCTCTCTATCACATATAGAATTGGTAAAGATATTTTCCCAATAAGGTGGTTGCCAGTTTGTCCTGTTGACAGTGTCCTTTGCTTTACAGAGGCATTGCAATTTTATGAGGTCCCATTTGTCAATTTTGGTCTTACAGCATAAGCCATTGGTGTTCTGTTCAGGAAATTTTCCCCTGTGCCTATGTGTTCGAGGTTCTTCCCCACTTTCTTTTCTATTAGTTTCAGTGTATCTGGTTGTATGTGGAGGCCCTTTATCCACTTGGACTTGAGCTTTGCTCAATGAGATTGATTTGTATTCTTCTACATGCTGACTGCCACTGGAACCAGTATCATTTGTTGAAATGCTGACTTTATTCCACTGGATGGCTTAGCTCCTTTGTCAAAGATCAAGTCACCATAGGAGTGTGGTTTCATTTCTGGGTCCATTATGTTCCATTGATCTACTACCTGTCCATCTCTCTATCAATACCATTCAGTTTTTTATCACCATTGCTCTGTAATACAGCCTGAGGTCTGGGATGGTGATTCCTCACGAAGTTCTTTTATTGTTGAGAATAGTTTTCGCTATCCTGGGCTTTTTTGTTATTCCAAACACATTTTAAAATTGCTCTTTCTAACTCTGTGAAGAATTGAGTTTGAATTTTGATGGNNATTGCACTGAATCTGTAGATTGCTTTTAGCAAGATGGCCATTTTTACTATATTAATCCTGCCAATCCATAATCATGAGAGATCTTTGCATCTTCTGAGAACTTCTTCGATTTCTTTTTTCAGAGACTTGAAGTTCTTGTTGTACAGATCTTTCACTTGTTTGGTTAAAGTGATACCAAGGGATTTTTATATTATTTGTGACTATTGAGTAGGATGTCATTCAAAAACTCATGTGACAGCAGATGCTGGTGAGGATCTGGGGAAAGAGGAACACTCCTCCATTTTTGATGGGATTGCAAGCAGATACATCCACTCTGGAAATCAGTCTGGCAGTTCCTCACAAAATTGGATATAGTACTACCTGAGGACCCAGCTATACCATGCCTGGGCACATACTCAGAAGCTGTTCCAACTGGTAAATAGGACACATGCTCCACTAATAACAGCCTTATTAATAATAGCCAGAAGCTGGAAAGAACCCAGATTTCCTTCAACAGAGGAATGGATACAGAANATGTGGTACATTTACATAATGGTGTACTACTCAGCTGTTAAAACAATGACTTCATGAGATTCTTAGGCAAATGGATGGAATTAGAAAATATCATCCTGAGTGAGGTAACCTAGTCACATAAGAACACACATGGTATGCACTCATTGATAATTGGATATTAGCCTAAAAGTTCGGGATACCTAAGATAAAATTCATAGGCCACATGAAGCTCAAGAAGAAAGAGCAAAGTGTGGATGCTTCAGTCTTTCTTAGAAGGGGGCACAAAATACTCATGCAAGGAAATATGGAGACAAAGTGTGGAGTATATACGGAAGGAAGGGCCATCCAGAGACTGCCTCACCTCAGGATCCATCCCATATACAGACACCAAACCCAGACACTATTGTGTATGCCACGAAGTGCTTGTTGACAGAAGTCTGATATACCTGTCACCTGGCAGGCTCTGCCAGAACCTGGCAAATAAAGTGGCAGAAACTCACAGCCAACCATTGGCCAGAGCATGGAGTCCCCATTGTAGGAGTTAGAGAAAGGACTGAAGGAGCTGAAGGGGTTTGCAACCCCATAGGAAGAACAACAATATCAACCAACCAGACACCCGCCCCCCAGGAACTAAACACCAACCAAAGATTACATATGGAGTGACCCATGGCTCCAGCTGTGTATGTGGCAGAGGATGGCCTTGTTGGTCATCAATGGGAGGAGGGGCCCTTTGCCCTGGGAAGGCTCAATGCCCCAGTGTAGGGGAATGCCAGGGTGGGGAGGTGGGAGTGGTTGGGTGGGTGAGCATCCTCATAGAAGCAGGGGGAGGGAGGATGAGAGAGGGAGTTTTCAGCGGGGAAATTGGGGAAGGGGATGACATTTGAAATGCAAATAAAAGAAATCCAGTAAAATAAAATGTAAAATAAATAAAAATATATAAGAAAAAAATTTTTAAAAAGTGCAGTTGATATTAGAGAATTCAAGCTCTCACCCTATGTCTGCTTATTCTAAAGGCAGTTGAAACAGATGAGGAACTTGGATACAATTAATTTGGTTTATCCCTACCATTTTCTTGAACCGATTCCATACTATATTTTTAAAGGTCAATTTTGATGAGTGACATTAATGTCCTTTCTACCTGTATTAGTTAGGGTTTTA
>NC_034604.1:79697820-79719410 GCF_900095145.1 Mus pahari | reverse complement strand
TGTGTGTGTGTGTGTGTGTGTGTGTGTGTGTGTGTGTGTGCGGTGTGTGGTGTGTGTGTGTATATGTGCTCCATGGTTATGTAGGAGGGGTTCAGAAAAGGGTATTAGATTACTAGGTACTAAGGTTACAGGCAATAGCAAGCCATCATGTGGGATGTGAGAACTGAAAATAATGATGTCTTCTGCCAATAAGCAAGTTTTCAGAGCCTGTGACCTATGTCCTGTTCTTAAAATAATGTTTCTTACACTCTTGAAATTTTGAATCTTTAATGGAAACAAAGATTGATTGTGTGTTTATATTCTAGGTAATTTAGAGTAAAAACAAAATTTTGCATTTTTTAACAAATCTGTGCCTGTTCCATGTTTAAAATCTCTCTATTTTTTTTTAATTAGGGTGCTGAGATAGTCCTCATCAACCAAAATAACAACCAAAAAGAAATTGTGCAGCTATTGTAGCAGTGCTTCCATGAGTGAAAGGGCCCACTCTGCCCTCTGATACAGCTGCAAACCTGACATCAGAGGATTGGAAAGAGGATCTGTGTTTACTCTGAGTCCCCAAATGTTGGGTTACAACCATCTGTAATTCTAGATTTTGTGAATTCTATGACCCTTATTATCTCTACAGGTTCCTTCAGGCATGTGGTGTACATAATATACCCAGGCTCACATATATTAAAATAAATTAAAAGCTGATGTTTTAGTTAGGGTTTCGTTGCTGTGAAGAGACACCACAGGCAAGGCAGCTTTTATAATGGAAAATATTTAATTGGATCTGGCTTACAGGTCAGATGTTCAGTCCGTTTTCATTATGGTGGGAAGCATGACATCATCCATGCAGGCATGGTGCTGGAGGAGCTGAGATTTCTACCTCTTGTCCAAAGGCAACTAGGAGAAGACTCAAATACTCAGCCAACGACAAGGAAGTTCTCTTAAAGCCCAACCCCACAGTGACACACTTCCTCCGTCAAGACCATACATCCTAATAGTGTCACTCCCTGCACCAAGCATATTCAAACCACCACAATTGAATTAAAATAAATTGAAATGTTCCTTCATGGGACCCTGATATAGCGGCCTCTTGTGAGGCTATGCCAGTGCCTGGCAAACACAGAAGTGGATGCTCACAGTCAGCTATAGGATGTAACACAGGACCCCCAATGGAGGAGCTAGAGAAAGTACCCAAGGAGTTGAAGGGGTCTGCAACCCTATAGGTGGAACAACAATATGAACTAACCAGTACCCCCTGAGCTCGTGTCTCTAGCTGAATTTGTAGCAGAAGATGGCCTAATTGGCCATCATTGGGAAGAGAGGTCCCTTGGTCTTGCAAACTTTACATGACCCAGCACAAGGGAAGGCCAGGGCCAAGAAGTGGGAGTGGGGGGGGGTAGGGCAGCGGGGGCAGGGGGAGGGTATGGGGAACTTTCAGGATAACATTTGAAATGTAAATAAAGAAAATATCAAATAAAAAAAAGAAATGTTCCTTCATGATAATTACTTGTAAATTATTATGCCCTAAATTTGAATAAACAGTTATATTAGTATCTGTTCTCTTAACTTCTTTACATATGTTTTATATGATACATTAAATACAATTATTTTATTAAGATATATTATGTAGATGTCATTAGTTATCTATATTTTAGTTCATGAATATCTTTATTATAGATAATAATCTGGATCATTCAAAAAATTTAACATTAGTATTTGTTTGAATTTTCCAACAATGTACACTATCAGATTAAATGTTTACTTAATGTCTTACTCAGCGTTCCTACTCCTGCACAAAACATCATGACCAAGAAGCAAGATGGGGAGGAAAGGGTTTATTCAGCTTATACTTTCACACTGCTGTTCATCACCAAAGGAAGTCAAGACTGGAACTCAAGCAGGTCAGGATGCAGATGATGCAGAGGACATGGAGGGATGTTTCTTACTGGCTTGCTTCCTCAGGCTTGCTCAGCTTGCTTTCTTATATAACCCAAAACCACCAGCCTAGGGATGGCAGCACCCACAATAGGCCCTTCCCCCTTGATCATTAATTGAGAAAATGCCTTACAACTGGATCTCATGGAGGCATTTCCTCACCTGAAGCTCCTTTTTCTGTGATAACTCCAGCTTGTGTCATGTTGACAAAGAACCAGCCAGTACACTTAGTATTTAAGCAACAAGTAGAAACACAATTGAAAATTATGCCATTAAGGAAATAAAAGCTAAACAAGATGTTAACTAAAGATTATTATTCTCTTTAAAAAGAGGCATTGTATTTTTTATGCCGTGCTTGATGGTAGAATAGGAAATACATGTCTCGTCACGTGTTTCCTCTAACTAGTGAAGCTAAGGACTTTGTTGAATTCAGAAAGTCAATCTCAATCTCGCTAGTATTGATTGAAGCAATTCTATTTAGAAAGAAGAACTTTAAGATAATAAATTACATGTAGGAAATATAACTTTTAAGATATTCCTATCCTTGTGTAGTCATGGGAGGTACCAACAACAGGAGCTAATTGTTGTAGTTATGACAATACTGCTAACATTACCAAGTGTCACAAGTGAGGTACATCTCATTGTTCAGTGAATTGCCCAGCCATTCTCTGACAAGGCATTACTGTCTGAATTTTGCAAATGGTATGTTATTCTCATCTTGCAATATAAGCAAATTTTGGCTTATACATTTTACTTTAAGTAAAACAAGCAAACAAATTTAATAATTTAATCTTTGAGGATGGTAACCTGCAGATAACATCAACTATTCAAATACTACATATTAGAAAATATGCAATTTTATACAGGGCAAGATTTATTAAAATTTTCACATTCATGAACCCCTTTTACTTAAAAAAGTTTTACATGAGCTCAAGCATGGAAGTACATAAAATGCCAAAAGTAAGTTTAGATCCTCATCAAAAATTACTGGACACTCTGTCATAATACTTATGTAAAATTAATTCAATAATTTAAAAATTATTATTAGACACTTTTCTACAATGCATTTTGAGCATATTAAATCTCTCCTTCAATTTTTTCTCCAAATTCTACCTCTCCTCCCTACCCATACAATCCTAATCAAGTTTTCCAAATCTTTCTTTTTAAGCTCCATTGAGTCCAGTTTGTGCCTTGAGTGTGGGTATATGCTGGAATCAACCTACCAGGGAACATGTTACTAAAGACAGCTGTCTCTCTTTCCTAACAAATGTCAAATGCCAATATTTCTTCAATACGGTTGTAACTTCATTGTCACCTCCAAATCTGCATGCTCAAATTTTGTAATAGTTGAGATTTTGCAATTCTTATGTATGCTGCAATAACCTCTCTGAGTTCAGATGTGCAACTATCATGCTGTATTTGGAAAATACTCTTGTCATCATCCATTATCTCTGGCTCCTACAATCTTTCACTTCCCTAACTCTTCCATGAACTACATTTAACCTTTGAGTGAGAGATGTGGATGTCTTATTTATCCCATGGTCTTCTACACCCTGCACTTATTTGATAATCTCTGGGTTATTAACTATCTATGACAGGAAGCTTCTGTGATGAGAAGTGGTATACCAGTAAGTCATTAGGACTCATTTTAACACTGTTTTTTTTTTTTTTTCAGAATGATATTAGCAAATTCTTTCATAGGTGTGATGATCTATCTAGTCTCAGGTTCATGGTACAATGGTCATTAGATTCAATCACTAAGTGGTTGGTTTCTAATAATATTTGTGTCACTATTGTACCACTGGGCATGTTTTATCAGGCAATAATTATTGTTCGCAAGATTGTAAGATTGCTGATTATAACACCTTCCGACACTATGAAACACAGTGAGGATAAAGTTTCCATGTCATTACCAACTTGATTTCTTTCTGTTCTATGACTCAAATATATAAGATCCTTTGCAATAGGGTCTTAAAGTCACATTGTGGAGGTTATCAAAGAGTATGAACAATAATCTGAACTTTATAAAGCCCAGGCACCCCTCCCAGTGCCTCCTCCCTCTGCCTTCCTTCATTTACCTTCATAAAAGGGCAGGCATCCTAGGGATAAAAAACATGTGAAACATGGCATATCAAGTTGCAATAAGATTAGGTACCTCCCCTCATATTAAGGCTGGTTGAGGCAACTCAGTAGAAAGAAAAGAGTCTAGATATGCAAATACACCAATAATTTACGTATCTTGTGGGTAAAAATATAAAGAACTCTTAAAAGTCTTATGTAAGTGAATATAAAACAATAAGTTTATAGGACAACATTAGTACTTTTGAACAATAAAACCTAAAGGACCTAGAGCATATTTGTGATAGATAACTATAGTATGTATGCAGCATACAACAAGTGCAAAACAAAAGCTGACATCGTAATTAATATTAGGTACAACAGTGCTACTTATATACCTATAGTGTAAAAGATCTCTATAAAGGTACAATAGAGGTACTCAAAATTTGACAATAACAAACAACTCTTATTGTACTTAAGGCAAGCTCAACATGAACAAAATCACACCGGATACTAGAAACCTAGCCAAGTACCTCAGTCTAATGAGATCAGAGATTATAAAGAAGAACCTACTACTGCCATTTATGCAACCACTATAATTTCTAACTATATTCTAAACATTGATCCTTATACCCATAGATTAAGTGTATCTCCTATCTGTCACCAAAGAAATTTCTAATTGCAAGAGACAGAAACCACAATGGCAACCAAAAAACTGGTTAAAATGTGAAGTACAAGCGATCTTGGGTGTGTGTTCCCAGTGGGGATATCCAGAACTCGACTTCTGCAATTAAGGCTCAGAGACCATTACAGAAGAGAGGCAGACAGATTTTCAGGATCAGGGGTCCAGAAAATCTGCTAATATTGTGCACCCTAGAAAGGGAATGAAAGTATCATCGGTGATACCTCAATGCAAAGCTGCTTAAACCAGATTGCAATAGAATAACACCATCAGATATGCTAATATGGAAGGGGAAAATCTAATGTGTCTCCACCTCAAACAAAGAACTACAGGAAATTAAGGAATGCTATAATTGTGAGAGCTAGTCTTCCCGAGGGCTGTGACCTTAATTTGATAGATATTACCAAGTAAGTGGTCAGCAGTAAAATTATGTACATAAAAGCAACATTAAAAAGAGTCAGCAGGTTATATTTATATATTTTAATAAACACATATGTGTGTCTCATATATATAATGTATGTGAGTGTGAGTAAGAGAGAGAGAGAGAGAGAGAGAGAGAGAGAGGAGAGAGAGTGCACATGAATTTGATAGGAGACATGGGAATGGTTGGAAGGAGAAAATGAAGGGAGTACACAATGTAATTAAATTTTAATTTAAAAAAGTAAAAATAAAAACAAACTCCACTACTTTTTAAAATTTATGCATATAAGTATTTGCCTGTATCTACATATATGCGTCGCTTTTGTGGTTCATGTCCCGAGTGGCCAGAAAATCAAGTACTATACATGCTTGTGGGCTACCATGTAGGGAATGGAACGTAGGTCTCTGCAAGAGCAGCAAATGCTACTAACTACTGTGCTGTCTCTACAGCTTTCTCTAGTATGGATTCATTCTTACACAAATTGTTGAAATAATAACAGGCTGATGTTTTTCAGATTTACATATTTCCTTTAGTTTTCAAAAGGATAGTCATATATTTGAGTATAAAAATTAAATATCTATTGGAAAGAAAATAGGGAAGTGTATTAATCTACTATACTTCAGTTAATGCAATGAAAAACACACTTTTCAAATGCAAGATAACCAAACCACAGAGTATGAGCTATTCAGTTTAATTCAAGTGTTTGTTAGGATGAAGATGTTTTTAGATTTACAGTTTAATTTCTGGCATACAGCAATCTGTCTACATACTCGTCAAAATATACAGATGCCTTCCATTTACTTCAGATTTTATTTTATTCAACGTATATTAAATCACAAATCAAAAAGTTTACAGAATAGTTTTGATTAATGTGTGACTCAACAGAAGCTGTTTCCTGTTTTATGTTAGGTAGTAATTAAGCATAGTATAAAGTGGTTGCACATTAAATAACATTCCTAGACAGGATTCAATTCCATTAACAAGATCCATTAGAGAAACACAGTCACCTACAAATCAATAATTTGTGTCAGTTTCAGTAATTACTATTTGTGCATAATTGGTACAGCAGTAGACTTTTTGTTGCAGTATTTGAATTGCTTGTATAGGCAAAGCAAGACTTGCTTTGGAATAAAATATAGTCTAAAGAAAGTGTAAAATTCATTGTAATAGAGTCTGCTGTTCTAAAATGAAAAAAAAACAGTTATTGGATTTATGGAATCCATAATTAATACTTTAATTTTGTATAAATGATATATTTACCTTCCAACAATCAAAGGCTAAATTATAACTACAAAATATTATAAAAGTTTACCTCTCTTAGCATATTAGTTAACAGTTCCATAGAATTATTTTGTATGTTACACAAAAACACACGTGCATACATACATGCACACATGTATACACACACAGCATATGTATGAACTAATAGGTGGTCTGTGGTTCTTAAAGTATGTACTTTACAAGGAGTCATTTAGCATTGTGATCAAAACAGTATAATACTGAGGAATATTTGAGGTTACCTGATAATCTGTTTTGTTTACGAAACTGAAGCCTTCTAGGCAAGCTGATCAAATGGAATCAAATCAAACCAGGAACAAAATCCACAAATCGTGAACACCTGGTTTTCAGTAATGAAGCCAGAAATACATACTGGGGGAGGGAGAAGATAGCATCTTCAATAAATGGTGCTGCTCAAACTGGCTTGCTGCATGTAAATAAATGCAAATAGATCCATACCCATCACCATGCACAAAACTTAACTGTAAATAATAAATCACAGATCTCAACATAAAAACAGGTATATTGAATCTTATAGAAAAGAAAGTGGGGATATCCTTCAACTGATTGGCACAGGAGAAGACTTTCTGACCACAACACCAACAGCCTAGGGACTAAAATTAATACTTAGTAAAGAGGAACTTATAAAACTGAAAGGCTTCTGCATTGTAAATGACATCATCATTCAAACAAAACAACAGCCTAATGAATGGGAAAATATTTTTACCAATTCCACATCTACTAGTGGACTAATTTCCAAAATATATAAAGAACTCAATCTCGAAACAAACAACAAAAAAAAAAGAACCATATTAAAAATGTGGTACAGCTCTCAGTAAATAATTCTAAATAGAGGAAACTCAAATGGCTGGAAAGCATTTAAAGAAATGTTCAACAGCTTTAGCAATCAAGAAAATTCCAATCAGAATTACTATGAGATTCCATCTTACACCCATCAGAACATCTAAGATCAAAAACACAAGTGACAGCTCATTCTGGCAATGAATGGTATGGAGCAAGGGGAACACTCCTCCATTGCTGGTGGCAGTGCAAACTTCTATAGCCAATACGGAAATTTATATTGCTATTCCTCAGGAAGGTAGGAATTGGTCTATATCAAGATCCACTGTACTGCTCTTGGGCATATACCAAAGGGTGTTTCATCCCGCAATAAGGATGCTTGCTAAAACATGTTTCTTACTCAGGAAAAAAATCATCCTGAGTGAGGTAACCATGCCAAGAAAAAAATATAGTATGTATTCATTTATACGTGGTTATTAGCCATTTAATAATTGTCCATTCTACAATCTTCTGCCATAGTTAGGCATAAAGGAAAAGATTAGGGGAGGAAACATGGATCTTACTAGGAAGTGAAAATAAAATAGTTTTGATGGGTGGTTTGGAGCATTCGGCAAGGGGAGCAGGAGACTGGGAGGATCCCATAGAGAGGAGTAGGGGATATAGAATTGGGGGAGACAATGTTTGGGGGGAGAGAGAGAGAGAGAGAGAGAGAGAGAGAGAGAGAGAGAGAGAGAGAGCTAGAATTGGAGGACATTAATGGGTCATATGGAAACCTATGGAAATAGAAGCTTTCTATAATATATAAAAGTGATCCTAATGAAGTCTTCCAATTGTAAGGAAGATGGAATTTCAAATTAATGTCACCAAACAAAACTTCTAAAACTTGGACTGGGTTTCAGCCAATTCAGTTGCAGACTGAAAGGGTTCATTGGAAATCCAGTGAAACTCAGGATTGTGGCCAAGACAATAGACTGTGAGCCACAAATTGATGACAAGACCCTAACACTAAAGAAAACACCCACACAACTCCACGCAACTCATTGAACATAAAGAGACCAAGCTGTTGCCTACATAGAACCTTCTTCATTCCCAGGATCTAGTGTCTATAACAACAAAAATTTCTCTGCAGACTATCAAAAGGGAAATGTAAATACCAAACTAACCACAAAACCTTTGACCTACAATCTGTCCTGCCTGCAAACATGTTATGGCAATGGTGTACAAACTTTATAGAAGTAACCAACTGATGTCTCATTTGAATAAAAGCTCACTCTGAGATGGAACACATATTTGGCCCAGCTCAGGTGACCAAACCCCAGAGAAAGATAGCCCAAAGACCTAGGGTAAAACCTTTCACTATTTCTGTTTTTGATTCAATTAATTGGTATCATACGTTAATTCATCAATTAAATAACATTTAAAAACCTTAGATATTGTGACAGCAAATAAAAGTACAATACTGAGTAAATAATACCATGTCAAGGGCTGGCTTCCTAAACTGTGGTAGTTGTTAATGCAGAATCCATACCTTTGTGCAAAATTACAGCAGCTGCAATGTACCTTAAATGAAATGCCTTAAATGAAAACAGAATGTACCAGTCTAGGACCAGGAAAAAAAGGGGGGTGGGGGCGGGAACAGGGACAAAAACAGCTGCTTGAGCAAAGATAATGGCATTGAGTTGTTTGAAAATCACTACAAATATAACATTCAATTGTCTTTGTAAATGTCTATAACTGCAAAGAGCCAAACTAATTAAAAAAAAAAATTAGGACTTACTAAAATTAAAGAATTCCAAAGTGAAATCTCTCAGGACTGAGAAACATATTTTCTTTCTTATAGAAGAGAATTTTATTTAAAATTATAAGATAATTCCCCTCCAAATTATAATAGGAATTTATGTTAAGAAACATTATTTCTTAATTTCTGTGAGATAAATCATAACCATGTACATTGAAATATAATCATATCTATCTTCAATTTTCAATTTAAATGCCCCCAAGTCCTCCCCTACTTCCCCATCTCCCAACTTCATGTCAGCCATTATTCTTTCCCAAAAATTTCCTCATTCTCCTCCTTTCTTTGACTTCATTTAAAAGACAAGCACTAAGTCATCTGAGAGCTGCACATATGGGCACAGGTGTGATAACATCTACTGGAGTACAGGCAAACATGCAGTGGTCAAATACACACTTCTAAGATGAAGGTATATGCCATTTCTGTATGATGAAGCTTTTCGCCAGAACTAATGTCATGTATAATTCCCTGTCAGTATACAGGCATGCAGAGCTTTGGTGAGATATAGACATTTTTGGAGCATCATGGGAAGGAAGGTGAATGCATATGAGGAACATTGTTCTATTTCAGGGAGAACACCCCTGCCTTTTCTGTGGCTGGTATGTCTCTGTGTTGTAATGTGTTCTTGGTAGATGGCAGACCTGAGCTATGGTGTGCTGTTAGGGTCAGTATTGACCTCAGCTACTGGCTGGTTAAGTAGTCTGCATGGCAGTGCTATTTATGTTTTGTTTTGTTTGAGAACCTGCATCTCTGCCCTTGCCTAATGAACCCAGCTCTAGTCAATGCCTTTGCTGATAATCATCCTGCACAGAGGATACACACCACAAACTAACCCACCACTCCAAAACACACTATACATGCCGAGCCACAGTACACCACACCATTCCCCATATACCACAGCACATATACCACAACACACCATACCACAGCACACCACACCACACTATACCTCACATACCATACCATACTACATACCCCCCCCCACACACAAACACACACACCACAGAGTATCTTTTTCTCTTCATTGCAGTTCTCTTAAACACTTGTAAATTATGTTGATCTTTTCCAATAACAAGCCATTTAGCCTAAGGGCTACACAATAATCAATGCTGACCACTAATCCTGGTCTTTGATAAACAAGAAAATTTGTATCAAATACACCACCAAAGTATTTCCTGTGTCAACAACTAGCTCTTTCTACAGTCTCTTAAAGTCTGAGTTCATGACTGTATATAACCTTTTGGGAAAATTTTTAAATGTTTTGTTAATGCCATATTTTTTTTCCAATGATCTGTGAAAAAGACTCAATATTTATTATTTTTAGGCCTCATAGATCAACTTGAAGTTCAAGGTAATGTCATATACAAAGCTCAATGTATAGGCAAGAAAGGAAATTTTATGTATTCTTTCAATTGATAAATAAGATCACTATAGTAGCAATTCATTCATCACCAGTTTATTGAATCTCTCTGACTAGTTTGATTCTGTGCAATCCTTTTCATATTTACGACAAGGTAAACGTGTAATCTGCTCATAAGATACCCAGGACTGCAAGGAAAAGTGCTATTTCCTGTTTCCTATGTGAGGCTTTGTGGCGATACTGAAATCTACTTTATTTCTGAATGCTAATTTTGCATACAACCAACCTAAAATTGTTTTGAGCACACCTGTAATTTGTCAATCTGTAAACAATGCCTTTAACACAGGACAGAAACCTTTTATTTGGAAGCTCACATTGCTAGAAGTCTCACACACGATTATAAGATTTATGATGGCTTTCACTTTTCTTTATTTTTCTGGCGTCAACTTGAGCACATTACTTTTGCAAGAAAACTAGCTTGAATTGCGAATATGACTTAAATAATAAAAGCCGAAAGGATCCATAGTGCCCCTGCCTTCTGTACATCAATATGTCAATGTACACGTATTGAACCGTAGCTTCACGCATTTAGGTAGCCACAGGTTCACTTGAAGTTCATAAAGAGTACAAAAAGCCTGCCCAGCAAATTTGGATGTTAGTAAATTGTGAAGTATTGGTTGAAACAGTGACAGAAAATTGGAACAAAGAGCACACTGCCACATCTTTATTATACTGAAAAAGAAATGAGATTCTAAATCAGCTAGAAATGGCTTTTCAGAGCTCAAGTTTAATTACAAATCAAAGGCTGGAACTCTCTGGATTATTTTCAAGAAGACAATTAATGCAACCATTCTGAAATTATTTATGATTTTATATTAAGGTAGATTCATTGGGGAAAACATCTAAATGTAGCTACACAGTCTGGAATATGCTTCAAATTCTATCATCATAGAGGTTTGTTGACATCATTTACATTCTACGGGTCATATGTAAATATCTAAAGGTATAAAATTATCTGTGCAGGCTCAGGGTTAGGGTTAGGGTTAGGGTTAGGGTTAGGGTTGGTTTTATATGTTTCAACTACACATAGGGTAGAGTCATTTGGGAAAAGAGGACCTCTATTGAGAAAAAGCTCCCCATAATCTTGACCTGTAGGAAAGCATTTAGGGCATTTTCTTGACTGATGATTTATGTGGTAGGGTCCAGCACATTGTGGTTGGCGATACCACTGGAAACACGGTCCTAGGATGTTTAGTAAGCAGGGTGAGAGCAAGCCTTGGAAAGCAAACAGATATGCAGTATGGATATGTGAAAGCTAGTATAACGTGTGCAGCCTCTAGCATAAGTGCCTTCCTCTAGGTTCTGACACTGAGCTTCTGCCCTGACACTCCTAGGAGGATAGACTTCAACTTGTGAGAAGAAATTAATTCTCCTCTCCTGAGTTGATTTTAGTAATGGTGTTTCATCACAGCAATAGAAACCTTAACCAAGACATTATTCCACTTCTATGACTATTCATTGAATTTGCAATTCATTCTGAACACCTAAGAAGAGGAGAATAGAAATGGGCTTTAAATTGTAGTCTATCACTTTCGGAATACATATCCTATGTCAGAAGCTATTACAGAATCCTAAAAATGCGTGTGGGATTTACACTGTCCTATGTATGGCAGCCTCATAAGTCATGACTATTGTCTGGAACTTCAGAAGACTGAAGCAGGCAAATTGTCATCAGGTAAGTCAGCCCATCCTGCACAGTGAGTTTCAGGTCAGCCTGATCAGTACTGAACAATCTGTCCTAAGAAATTATCATATATATATATTATGACTGTTTGCATGATTAAAGTGTCATTAATAACCATGATAACACCATGATTAAATGCAAAGGGAGAATCAATCTGTTTTCAAATCAGCAAAGTTTTTATAACACCAAAGCAATCAAATCAAATTATTTTATAAACAGTAGAAATAAAGAAATCACAATAAAGTACAACTTTAATGAAAAGATACATTTACTAGTTAGAAGCAAAAATAATATTTTAAAAAGGTAGATGGAAACAATTTTGACAAGTCAAAAACATATTACTAAACAACACCTTGAAATTTAGAATTAGTGCCTCTTTTCCTTTCTTTGCTCTTTGTTTATAACAGCATAATATTTTCCTATGCTCAACATCACATTTTAAACATGTATTTTCTTTCTTTCTTTTTCTTAATTGAGGTTAAATCATACAGATTGAAGGAGAGTGTAATACAGTTACAAGTAAAGATGAAAATGGTTTTTATTTATATTTTCATCATATTAGGGTGGATGTGTGTGTGCCTGTGCACCTACATGTGAAATGATGTCCCTGGCTTTCCGAAGATGATGTCAGATCCACTGGAATGTTTGCATGGGCAGTTAGGAGCCACTTGCACACTGTTAAGGACTGTCACATTTAACTAGCCTCTGAAAATATGTGTTAGCTGTTGACCTTTTTTGTTTTTACTCAACACAGGGTTAACTAACTTCATGCTACATATCACGGCTCCAACTGTAAAACTTCAAAGAAATTAAGTACTTGCTGACATTTCTCTCTCTCTCTCTCTCTCTCTCTCTCTCTCTCTCTCTCTCTCTCTCTCTCTGTGTGTGTGTGTGTGTGTGTGTTCCTTTCTTTCTTTTATTGGATATTTTATTTATTTACATTTCAAGTGACATTATTGATAAATTGGCTTTATCCATAACGTTAAGTGACAATGTGCTGCCACTGAATTCCTTCAGAAGCCCAGGGAGGTGACTGTGGTTTTAGTTATTTTTTAATTATTTGTAGCGATCACTGATTCACATAAGCATCATCTTGAACTATCTTTGTCTATAACTTGCATGGGGCAGATTATGAACTTATAAAACAGAAAGTAAAAGGGACAAGTGAAGGAAAGAGAGAGAAGGAGAGAGACAGAGAGAGACAGAGAGACAGAGACAGAGAGTGAGAGAGGTTTAGGAATATTCACATTTACCTAAAGAGTAGTTGCCACTTACAACTATCAAGAACCCAAGAAACAAAAGCTTATATATATATATATATATATATATATATATATATATATATATTAGTGTCTTGCGATTACTCTTAGCCATTCTGACAAAAGGTTAAGTTTAATACGAATACTCTATTAAATGAAAAACACTCCCAGGCAGAATGCTTATGATTTAGTGCAAAGGGGCCCAGAGAAAATAACACATCATGGGCATTTATTTGACTAAGCAGGTGTGAACACTACCCCGGGGAGTGCAGAGTCAGTGTGCAGCGGCTGCTCACAGGCTTTCTGCAGTGGTAATTATGCTGTGTTCCCCTCAGGGCTTACTTGTTTATTTGTCTATTGGTCGTTGCTTGAACTTTTTAAATTAAAATTTTGATGAAAAGAAGGTTCCTGCCTTAATATCATACTTGGTAATCCTGAAAAGGCCCCCAGAGAACAACTTTAAGGTTTTATGAAGATATATTTTAAATAGGATTTATTTGTATTGTGCATTTCAGTTTTCTTTTTATTCTGCCCTGGTTAGGAGAAAATTAATTTAGAAAATAAAGTAAGTGGCCCCCAGTGTCTCCCAAATTGTTGTCATTGTACTTTGCACAGATTAAACCTGGGGCACCACACTGTGCTTGAGACTTCGCGATTACATCAGCAGGAGCCAGAAGGATGCTATGGTCAGTTTTTCCTTCTCTTTGAAAGTAAACAGGCTACACATTTTTTAAAAATTATCTTCTATTTATTATCAAAGATTTCATTCTCATAGCTACACATAGTATATTATGAAAAGAGTACTAAGACAGAAAATCAAGCTCTTTGTGTGTAAAGTCACACTTTCATTTTGTACACATGCAAAAACATTAAAAATTAGGCATGTTCATAGAAACATGCAAATCCTAAACCATGGTAGATGATAGTTGATTATAGAATTTTGCTAGATTGGTAACTTGGTTTTTAGAGTTCTGGGCCACTTTGGTATTTGATCAATCATTCCAAGTGCTAATGTTTTTAAATTTATGGAATTGTTACCACAACTCATTTTAAAATTCACATTGAATAAGTAGTTATAATTTGGCCATTACAGCAACACAGACTTTGTAGATTTAGTTTATACGTTGACAGCAAATAAAAGGAATTCCTCTGCTTAGAAAACATCTGTCAGCACAAACAGATTAAAGTTTATTGACAAATGACATTCTGAAATTTTTTTTAAATAAAAAAAATCTACAACGTGTACCTTTTTCATGAATCCAGCTCTGGAATATATTACAGCAAAAATAGATGGGTCATTTGGAAAGTTTTAAAGGTACAATATATAGCTTTAATAGGAAAAATTTCCAAACATTTTTGTATGTAGATTGGGCTTGTCAGTATATATAGACAGTAGCCAATGATCTAGGATAAGCAAAATTTTATTGACTATGTATAAGAGGTATGCCTCTGAAGATGTGGTGTGGGGTTCATAGCCATGTAAGCCTTATACTTTTAAATGAAAGTTTTCATGAGGAAAAAAATACTAAGAGAAATGTTTGCAACCAGATAGCTATAAAGAGTTGTATTTGCAATTAAAGAAATAGTAAACATCACATTAAACTGTACAAAATTATGTTATTGAAGAAATCATTTGGATGGCGCAGGCAATCAGAAAATTGTTCTGCATCGGTGCTCTTAAGGAAAACCCACATTAACACTAACCACTTAACCACTAAAGAGAAACTGACCTAAGCTAGTCAGAGAAACAACAAATGTACCCAGAGAACAAATGTTGGAAAAGAAGTGGTGAATGTTCAAGCCTCAGATGTTATTTCCCAAGTTGAAAATGTAGCCCTCACAGAGCAGCACATGACATTTGATGCATGACCACAGACTAGAACAACCTTGGTATCCACTAACTAATGAAGGAACCAAGGCTCCTACCTGAAGGAGATGCAGTAGGCACAAACATGGAAGGACTGACCCAGGAAGCAACACAGATTAACATCAAGTGTGTCTACTAGGTAAAAACAATGTTGTCATTAAAAGACATTGTAGATGAGGTAACACTGGGTATGCGGGAATCAGGTCAGCAGCCACCAGTGCCTAAAACATTGACTGAAGAGACACTGAGATAAGGGTCCTGTGGGTGATGCAGCTGTGTAAGAAAGAACGCCATGGCAGAGAAGTAGAAGTGAGTGGGCAGGGGAGCAGGGTGGGGCGGGGGGTATAGGGGACATTCCGGATAGCATTTGAAGTGTAAATGAAGAAAATATCTAATAAAATAATTTAGAAAGAAAGAAAGAGAGAGAGAGAGAGAGAGAGAGAGAGAGAGAGAGAAAGAAAGAAAAAGAAAGAAGGAAGGAAAGAAGGAAAGAAAGAAAGAGAAAGAAAGAAAGAAAGAAAGAAAGAAAGAAAGAAAGAAAGAAAGAAAGAAAGAAAGAAAGAAAGAAAGAAAGAAAGAAAATGTTCTCTTCACTGATGGGCATAGTGGTGCATAGTGGTGCATGGCTTTAATCAGAAGGCAAAGGCAGGCAGGTGTCTGTGAGCTTGAGGCAAGCCTTGTCTAGAGTTCCAAGACAGCCAGGACTGCACAGAGAGACATGGTCACAAACAAAACAAAACAAAATAATTACCTTCACTGCAGTATTTACCTTCATAGTTATCATAACACATCAGCTTTTTACCCAAATTATTGCTTTTTATTATATGCTAGATCTAAACTTGTTGAGATTGCCTGAAAATTTCTTTCCATAATTGCCCACATTCTTGGAATCATTATCTAATGGATCATCTTGATCTAGGAAAACTACTTGAACTTCTTTTCAATTAATTTTCTTTCTTCTACTCATCAATTTCTCATTTCCATTGTTTTTTTGTTTGTTTGTTAAATATGTTGCTTAGGTTTGGTTTGTTTATTTGCTGTGAAATTTACATAATTTACTATATGCTAGGTTTATGTCTCAGCAAAGCATGGGGATTCCTGTATCTTCAAGAACACAGCCAAAGCCTCCAATCTCTTCCTCACTGGGGGTTGTGTTTGATGTCTCCTCCTATCCACAGCAGGTGTAAGCAGGACAGGCAGGCAGTGCACTGCCCACGAACTTCTAACAGCTGGACTTTTCCACAGGCAGCCTTTGAGCCTTGGTTGCCATGGCTACTTGCATGACCAAATCTAAGTACGCTGCTGCTTAAAAAGAGTGAAAGAATTTTAAATCAGTGTTGTCCTGACTCAATTTGGGCATAGATTATAAACTGTAACAAAAGAGAAGGTGGGCTATAAATTTTATAAAAATCTAATGAATCATTTTAAAACATTAGTGTTTATAGAAGTTCGTCATTTACTTGAGGACACAGTAAAAGAATATTAACATGACAACAAAAGTGGGATTTACCCTGGTGAGGAAACTGTATCTGTACAACATGCTACTATAACCTATTTGTGTGCTTTTATGTTGGATTAGAGTTTTCATAAAAATGCAGGTATTTTTATCACTATTGCAGCATATGTGACTCCAAACTAAAACTTGGATGTTATATTTGCATATAAGACCTCTCAGTAATCTGCAACTATGCACAAAATTTTAAAACCAAGATATCTAGCAAAGCAAACTAATAATATAGATAGCAACTAATGTACATCAAATTCTCCATTAAACAAACAGCAATCTCAATAATCATTATGTCATTTAATATAATGTAGTTAAATACATATATACATAATATGATTGTCCTTGTAATATTATACATCATGCATAGAAGACATGTTTTTACATTTATTAAAATATCTGTTAGAGAATGATTTCCAAAATTAATTTTAATTTTTGAAAAGTATATATATATATATATATATATATATATATATATACATTCTAATTACTCTAACCTCACAACCTATTCTATCTTGCTCAAACATTTACCAGTCTTCTCTCTTCCCTATAAAATTCCCACTTTGATATCATTTATTTGACTGTGATCTACTATGTTCAGCCAGGGTCATCTGTATGACCATGAATTTGAAAATATTCACTGAATACTGGTGTACTCACCCATGAGTAAGCACAGAACAGGATACACTCTCCCAGAGGTCATCTGCTGCCAATAGTTCTGCAGGGACTATTGAGTAGCTCTTGTGCAGTCTTGTGCAGACCTAAATAAAGCAGGTAAACATAGTTGCAATTTGCTGAAGATTGCAACAGTGGTCCTGTTCTGTCTAGATGAGGGTATTTCACAGCCCTTTGCCTTATTTGTATTCTCTTACATTCTTTCTGCCCCCTCTTTTGCAGTGTTTGATAAATATTAGAGATGGTGTTATCAATGTCTCATTTAATTCCAATCAGATAGTATTTGATTACTCCCATGACTTTTCTGCCTTTACTGCACCGACATTTATTTATTTATTTATTACTTTTTCTTAATGCATCCATTTTACACTCTGCTGGCTGCCTCCCCAATCCCTGTCACCAGTCCCACCGTCCTTCCCCAAATCCTTCCCCTGTGTATCTACCCATCCTGAAACATTAAGTCTACAGGGTTAGGCACATCCACTCCCACCAAGGCCAGACAGGCAGCACACCTAGAAGAACATATCTCACAGACAGGCACAGCTTTTGAGATAGCCCTAGCTCCATGTGTTCTGGATGCACATGAAGAACGAGCTGCAAAACTGCCACATATTTGTGGAGCGGCCTAGTTCCAACCTGTGTATGTATGCACTTTGGTTGGTGGTTCAGTCTCTGAAAATGCCATTAGGTCCAGGTCAGTTGATGTTTTTGGTGTACCTATGCCACAGGTTCAGACCCTTCAGGGTGTTTCTATACCCTTAGGGCATATCTTGCAGGCAAGTCTCCACTGTAGATCTCAGGGTTTGTAGCTGGACTGATGTTTACTGTTCTCCTTTCCTAGTATGTAGAGTATCTTCCAGTACCATAAATACTATTTAGAAGGGATGAAGGCTTTAGGTAGGCACCCGCTGGGCTTCTCTATGCTTAGCAAGTTATGTAGGTGTTCTCTTCAGAATTAGGGCTTTTCCAACAGTGTGTAGAGAACAACCAATAGTGTTGGCAACATCCTGGATTATTTGGGGTTTCTATGATCTCTTTTGGCCAAAAACTAGATTAAGTATAACCCTATCCTAGAACCTGAGGTTTTATTTGGTGGTGAGAGATGTCTAACTGAGACTTTGTCTCTGACATTATATGGTAATTCCATTTCGACGTTTTTCATCTAAACTTCTATTCTATTTGGTTTCCATATGACCCCTCAATTGACCCTTAGTCTTAGGTGTCCCTCCTGTAGTCCCTTCCCCAGTCACTCCTTCCTCACCTCCCCCTTGTAATCCTAAAGGTTTCAGTCATATGATCCTCTATCCAAAATGTTGTATTCTGTTTCACCATACTAGAGAGCTCCTTCTCTCTCAAGTCCTTTGCTTTCTATATGACCGTGACATTATATGGATTGTAGCCAGCTTATCACAGATTTAACAGATTACACATATAAGTGAAGACATACCATATTTCTTTTTTGGCCTAGGTTACCTCACTCAGGATAACTTCTTTATTGCTATGCCCAATTAACTGTAAATTTAATGATATTTTATTAATGAGTAGACTATTCACTACTGTTTCCAGTTTCTGGCTATTATGAACAGAAGAACCAGGAACATAGTTGAACAAGTGACCCTGTAATAGGATGTGGAGTGTTTTGGGTAAATGCCAAAGAAGGATATAGCTGGATCTTAAGATATACCCACTGTTAGTTTCCTGAGGAACAGGCACACTGACTTCAATAGTGGGTGTATAAATTCCCTTCCCAGTTGCAGTGGATAAGTGTTTACTTTATCCAAATCCTCATTAGAATGAGACACCATTTGTTTTGTTGGCTTGGGCCACTCTAATTGTGTAAAATGAAATCTCAGAATGGTTTTGATTTACATTCCCATGATTACTACGTCTGTGGACATTATTTAATTTGTTCAGCCATTTATTTGTGTTTCATTTTTTGAGAACTTTCTGTTTAGTTATGTATCCCATTTTTATTTTTTTTAATCCAGAATTTCAGGTCTTTATAAACTTTGATATTAGCTCTTTATCAGATGCAGTGTTGATTTAAAAACAAAAACAAAAAAACAAAAAAAGAAATCAAACTCATTTTGTGGACTAGACCTTTGTCTGAATGATCGTTTCATATGCCTTAGAGAAGCTTTATGGTTTCATGCAGTCACATTCATTAATTGTTGTTCTTTCTGTGCTATTGGTTTTCTGCTCAGAAATTATTCTTCTTGTCAATAAGCTGAAGAATATTTCTTACATTCTCATCAAAATAAAGCCAGATTTAGTGTATCTGGCTTTATTTTGATGTTCTTGATTCATTTGGAGTTCATTTTTGTGCAGTGATAAGTGAATCTACAGGGATTCCTGTTCATGCAGTATTCTAGTTTGACCACCACCATTTTTTGAAGATGTTATCTTTTCCCTGGTGTATATTTTTTGCTTCTTTATAAGAAACTTAAACTGTCCATATGTTCATGGATTTATGTCAGGGTCTTCAGTTCAATTCCACTCAGCAATGAGTCTGTTTGTATGCCAATAGCATACTGATTGTACTGCTGTAGGTCTGTAGTACAATTTCCAATCAGGCATCATGGCCTACTGCAGGAAATGGAACTCATGTCTGACATTGCTCAGGCAGCTAAGAACATGCGACTGCTATGGTACTCAGGAAAGCAGAGTACTATAATTCTGCTAAAGGAACAGAGTACTACAATGACTCCTAATCATACTTCATTGCACCCACTGAGCAGTGAACCACACAGTACCCATCAAAGAAGTGTCATTTTTCAGTAAATGATAACTAACAAAGATACCTAGGACTGGACAATGTCCAGAGAATGAGGCGCTTGGGAATACTTATATCTAGATGGGATGTCTTCATCATAATCTCCTCCCAAGATATAGGATATATGTGGAAGAGAAATTGGAAATATCATAAAAGCCAGAGGTGAAGGATGATTACCAGAAAACAGTGTCTTGTAGACACTGCATAACTAATACACATATTCATTCAAAGAGAATGTGGGTATGGTAGCAGGCATGGACATATTTTGTAGACATTTTGTTTTGCTTTGTAAACAAAACAATACTCCATGTCTTTTGTGTCATCTTCTTTCCTTTTCTTTACTTTGTATGTGTGTGTGTGTGTGTGTGTGTGTTTCTCTTTAAAAGCATTTTTTGGATATTTTTGTTTATTTGTTTTATTTTCATGATTTGCTATTTGTTCGGGTGCTGGCTACATAGGGACATGATTATGGAATTGGCAGAATTGAGGGAATTTTTCTAAAAGTGATAAAAATAGAAGTATAATATTTGTGGAAATATGAAGGGAAAACTATGCTAATGTGTAGCTGTCAGGCAGCCATGAAGAATTGGGTACACCTGAAAGGGAGGCTGGGAATGAAGTAGGAAGGGTGGGTGAGAGAAGAATGAAGCCAAGACAAAGATTTCTGATCATGGCTCAAAGATTAAGTTTTAGCTCTGCATTTATATAGAGAAACCCAAAGATCCATCCTTTGTTGAATTCTGAATTCTGTTGCTTTGTTTCAGCTGGATTTTGTTGCAAAACTAGCTAAGCAGCTCAGCAGGCAGTCTGCTTCTGCAGGTGGACAAGGCAGGAAGACCAACTGTGGCAAACAATTAAGGTCTGATTAGCCTGCTCAGGGCCAGGGGAAGGGCACACTAGAGGTACAAGAAAAAAGTACAGTATCAGATTAAAGGGATAATTGTACCTATTGCTTTAGATAGTTTAAGGTAGAAGTATCTTCCTAGAGATAGTTTGACCTTCCTAACAGGCAATCAATCTACTGGTCAGATTATAGATCTATATAAACCAAACATTAGATCTCCAATCAGGACTGAGTTCTCTTCTCTTGAGCAGAAAGAGTTGTTCCTTAATGGATTTTTATTGGTGTCTAGCACAACAGTTGCAGAATTTACTGTGTATTGATGATCTCTTACTCTGGATTCACCTTAGCAAAAATAAATAAATAAATAAATAATGACAAGCAAATCACTAATATATATTTACCTTGGTAGTTTTTTAAAAATTATTTTATTAGATATTTTCGTCATTTGCATTTCAAATGCTATCCCGAATATCCCCTATACCTTTCCCCCACCCTGCTCCCCTGCCCACTCATTCCCACTTTTTGGCCCTGGCATTCCCCTGTATGGGGCATATAAAGTTTGCAAGACCAAGGGGCCTCTCTTCCCAATGATGGCTGACTAGGCCA
>NC_034604.1:79692447-79696500 GCF_900095145.1 Mus pahari | reverse complement strand
TTATTCCAGATGAATTTGCAAATTGCCCTTTCTAACTCTGTGAAGAATTGAGTTGGAATTTTGATGGGGATTGCATTGAATTTGTAGATTGCTTTAGGCAGGATGGCCATTTTTACTATATTAATCCTGCCGATCCATGAGCATGGGAGACCTTTCCATCTTTTGAGATCTTCTTCAATTTCTTTCTTCAGAGACTTGAAGTTTTTGTCACACAGATCTTTCACTTCCTTAGTTAGAGTTATACCATACTTTGGTAGTTTTTAAATTATGTATCTTTACTATATTTTAACAATGTTTTGAATCTTAAAACCTTCAATTCATAACACAAGCTATAATTTCTAAAGCATTACTGTGTTGGTATTGATGTACATTTAACGTGAGCTATTTTAATTCCTGATTTCTATTAAATGTGTCATTTACATGTGATGTGTTTTTGTCTTCTGGAACATTATAGTCAGTCACACACAGTCTTTCTGTCTTCTTCTCGTGTTCCTTTTTTCTTCTTCTCCTTTTCATTGTCCCCCAGTCTCTTTCTCTCTACTTGTCTCTCTATCTACAGTTTAAGTAAATAAACCCAAAAGCATACCAACTCCAGAGCTATTGACTATGTTTACATAGGTGTAATTCTTGTCAATCTTTCCATTATTGTATTAATGTATAACATCTATGCAACAGTGGGAAAGTACAGCTTGTGTTCTCATAGAACCCTGCTGTACATATATTTAGAATTTTCTTTATTGTTTATAATTTTATAATATTAAAATATATTCTTTAATGAGATTATTGTCTCATGGTTTATACTACTATAATAAAATTCTATTTGAGGAGGAAATACTTCATTTCTCCTTTCAACTTTCAGATTACTTTCAAAAAAAATGATTCAAGTCAGGGGAAGAACTCAGGGCATGAACTAAAAGGCAAAAATGTAAGCAGAGACTACAGAAGAATTTTGCTTACTGACTTATTCCGATGACTTGGTCAGCCTACTCTCTGATACAACTTAGGACCACCTGGCCCAATGTGACAACACCAGGGAGCAGGCTTTTTCATATCAATCATTGATCATCAAAAATGTGAATTATACAAACCCATTTCAAGGCCAATCTGGTAGAGGTATTTTTCTCAATTAAGTGTTTCTTTTCTTAAATGACTCTATGTCAAGTTGATATAAGACTAGCCAATGTTATCTTGATATTAGTTTTCTTAGAGTTTTGAAGTTATACTCACATATTCATGATTACTAATAAATTTTTCATTTTGTAAGTAGTGATTTTTCAAATAAACAAAGAACAGACTCTTGTGACATGTATTAATTAATTAATAGGAATGAGGATACTCATAAATTGATATTGATATATACTAAAGCATTGCCAGCTTTAGAAATTTTAAGTTGCCTATCTAGAATTAAAGCAAATGTGATGGAATTACATAAGACTAAGTAAGGAATGAAGAAATGTGTCAGAAGTTAAAGCATTTGATGTGCAACCACTGGGACCTGACTTCAGATGCTCAGAACCCAAATAAAAACTTGATATATAATATCAAGTTTTATATATATATCCTTATACTCTTACAAGGAAATGGGAGGCAGAAATAGAATTTCCTTATGTCCATGGGTAAGGGATCCTGGAGGGAGTCATCACAGAATAAAAGCAAAAACAAAAAGATCTTTTCTTAATTAAGGTATAAGATCAAGAATGATGTCATAAGTTTTCCTCTGACCTTCATATATATGCCTTGACATGCGTGTATATAATCATACACATGCACAGTTATACACATTACACACCACAAATACACACAGACATACACCCAGACACACAGATACACACACAGACACAGACAAACACACCACACACACACACACACACACACACACACACACACACACACACACACATACACGATACATTTTAGCAGCTTGTCTTCAAAAAATGTAGGTTATATTATATTTTTTCACAGTTGAACATATTCAGGACTTGAAATATGTACTATTTCAGCTAAACTTACATTGTTAATAGTGTTGAGAAAAACTAGACCAATTTTTATAGGAATTATTTAGTGAAACTTTTCAGCTTGCTGCCATCACATAGGCCAAATATCCTTTAAACTGTCAAATACCCTAATTAACAGGATAATAATGATATCAATCAAATGGTGACTTTAATCATGATTCAAATTTCCACAAGTGGAACACCAACTGCCCTTAGAGGCACATGAATTTTCAAAATATCCTGTTTAGGTAGATTCTGTGAAAGCCACTTAGCAGACCATTTTATTGCTGAACCCCAGAGAACAAATGGAGGAGGGCTCAGAAATTTAGAATGGGAGTGAAGCACCTTGCAATTACTAAAGGAATTTAGTATCTGTGAAATTAAGTCAATTAAATTTAATGCAGAGAATTCAATTTTATGTGCTGAGAAATTACAGCCTGGATCCAGGAAGAACATGCAAAGGGAAAGCGCTGCTACAGTCATGGAAAGTGAAACTTAAAAACAAATCCCATACTTTTTATTCTTTAAGGTGCCTGAAGAAATATTTTTGTCGATGAGTGGAGAGGCTAGTAGGTAAAGAACATAGCAGAGCTCTTCTCATTATGGCAGCTCAGCGTCTCTGGGCACTGCTGAGAAGAGCCTAGTGGTCTGGGGTCCACTAAAGACTTGGGTCTGGCAATTACAGTTCTCAAACATCTCCCCTCTCAATCCTATCCCACAATCTGAGGCTGATTGGCAAAGATCACTTGGCAGCAATCACATATTAACCAAGTTTGCTTACTTGTGGTTCAGAACCTCTTTCCTCTTCAGAGCACTTTTTTTTTTTTTCACTTTATATCCCCAATAGTTCCTTCCCCCACCTTTCTTTCCTCACCAACTACTCCCACCCTTACAAATCCTTCCCCACATTAACCCTTCCTCTTCTCAGAGAAAGGAATATCTGCCTTCTGTAACATCCTCGCCCTGGTACATAACAGTTGCAGTAGGCCTAAAAGTATCCTCTCCCACTGAGTCCCAACTAGGTAGTCCAGCTAGGGGAAGGAGATCCAATGGCAGCCAGTCAAATCAGAGATAGCCTCAGCTTCAATTGTAAGAAGACTCACATGAAGACCAGGCTGTACATCTGCTACAAATGTGTCAGTGGAATAAGTTCAGAACCTGCATGCTCTTTGGTGGATGGTTGAGCTGCAGTGTGCCATCATGGGCCTAGGATAGTAGACTCTGTATGCCTTTTAGTGGTCTTCTTGACCCCCCCAGCTCACTCAAATCTATCCCTCACTGTTCCACAAGACTCCCTAAGCACTGCTGCTGTTTGGCTATGGGTGTCTGCATCTGCCTCCATCAGCTGCTGTATGAAACCTCTCAGCAGACAGTCATGCTAGGCTCCTGTCTGCAAGTATAGCAGAGTATCATTAACAGTGTCAGGGATTAGCTATCATACTTGGAATGCTTTTCAATTTGGGTCAGTCATTGATTAGGTCTTCCCTCAGTCTTGCTCCCTCTTTGTCTCTCTGCCCTTTTTGTTGGCAGGAAAAATTTTGGGTTGAAGGTTTTGTGGGTGGGTTGATGTCCCCTTACCTCCACTGAAAGTCTCATCTGGCTACAGGAGGTGGCCACTTCAGTCTCCATATCCCCCACTGGTAGGAGTTTCTGCAATAGACATCCCCAGTTCCAGGTCTCCTGATACACCCAAAGATGCTCTGTGCCCCAATCGATTGATGTTCTCACTCCTAGCCCTCTCCCCATACCTGATCTCCATCCTTGTTCTCCTCTTCACCCTCTCTTCCATGTAGTTCCATCCCTCCATCCACCTCCAATGACTATTTCGTTTCCCCTTCTGAATGAAATTACCACATCCTCTCTTGGATTCTCCTTATTACCCAATTTCTTTGTGGGTTTGTGGATTGTAGTATGGTTGTCCTGCACTTTATTGCTAATATCCAGTTATAAGTGAGCACATACCATGCATATCTTTCTGGGTTTGGGTTACCTCACTCAGGATATTTTCTTTCTTTTTCTTTTCTTTTCTTTTCTTTTCTTTTTTTTTTTTTTTTTTTTT
>NC_034604.1:79684375-79692397 GCF_900095145.1 Mus pahari | reverse complement strand
CCTGGCTGTCCTGGAACTCACTTTGTAGACCAGGCTGGCCTTGAACTCAGAAATCCACCTGCCTCTGCCTCCCAAGTGCTGCGATTAAAGGTGTGCACCACCACTGCCGGGCTTATTTTTTTTTTTAAGATGATATTTTCTAGTTTCATCCATTTGCCTGCACATTTCCTGTTGTATTTGTTTTTAATAACTGAATAGTATTCCATTGTGTAGACATACCACATGTTCTTTTTTCATTCTTCAATTGAGGGACATGTAGGTTTCCAATTTCCAGTTATTATGAATAAAGCATCTATGAACATAGCTGACTAAATATCCTTATGTTATAGTGGGGTAGCTTTAGGATACATGCCCAGGAGTGGTATAACTCAGTCTTGTGGTATGGGATTGAACTATCACCAATTTTCTGAGAAACTGGCAAATTGATTTTCAAAGTTGTCATAGAATTTTTCATTCCCACCAGCAATGGAAGAGTTCTGCTTGCTCCACATCCTCTACAGCAGATCCAGCTGTCACTTGAGTTTTGATCTTAGCCATTCTGATGGCATAAGGTGGAACCTCAGAATTATTTTGATTTTAATTTCTCTGCTGATTAATGATGTTAAACATTTCTTTAAGAGATTTCACTGTTGAGATTTCTGTTTAGTTCTGTTCCGCATTTTTAATTGTGTTACTTGGTTTCTTGGTGTCTAATTTATTGAATTTTTCTCGAGTTCTTCACTAGCATTTTGATACTAGTCCCGTGTCACATGCAGAGTTGGTAAAGATCTTTTCCCAATTTGTGCTATGAATGTTGTTCTTAGCCTTGCAAAAGCTTTTCAGTTTCATGAAGTCCTATTTATTAATGGTTGATTTTCATGCCTGAGGTATTGGTATCCTTTACAGGAATTTGTCTCCTTTGTCAATGAGTTCAAGACCAATACCATTTCTTAAGTCCTAAATATATTGTGAGCACCTACTGTGTTGGGATGCTGCACTTACACATCAGGATATAATCTGGATATCTGGTCTGTAGTCAGTTTTCCTGAATCCCAAATAGTGAGCTGCCCACCTCTAGGCTGTACTCTATTTTATTGCTTTACTATTGCTCTCCAGTCTGTGTGCAAAGTGTGCACACTTTCTTTGCTTCTTTCTTTCTTTCTTTCTTTCTTTCTTTCTTTCTTTCTTTCTTTCCTTTTTTTTTCCAAAAACAATGATTTTTATTAGGCATTTTCTTCATTTACATTTCAAATGCTATCCCGAAAGTCCCCTATAACCTCCTCCTGCCCTGCTCCCCAACCCACCCACTCCTGCTTCCTGGCCCTGGCATTCCCCTGTACTGAGGCATATGATCTTCACCAAGACCAAAGGCCTCTCCTCCCAATGATAGCCAACTTTCTACATGAAAGGGTTAAACTTACCAGAGAGTGAAAATTTGTATTACAGTCTATCTATGGCTCCTCATGAACTCTGTCCTGTTTCCAGTACAGCTGAACAATTGCATTACAAACAACTTGCCATGTCCCTAGCATTAATAGTCACAGAGACACATTTCTAATTTACCCTTTATGTGCACCTCCTACAACTTTTAATTGTGTCATCTTACACTTTGGAGATGTTAGTTGAGCTGATTACATAGCAGACCTCTCTATCTACCCTACGTTCTCCCAAATCGTGATAAAAATTAGACATCCTTTTAATCTAGTGGAAAGTCCTTAGCTGTAAGCTAATTGTCCTTTATGTTTAGCTGAGATTTTTTTTACTTTGACCATTAATGAGAATTGCATTTGGAATGCTTGTATAAGAGATTAGATATCTGAGATCTGCCTCTTTCGAAGGACCACTCAATCATTTTAACAGAAACATGAATTCCACTGATACTGACTTCATTTTGAGTAGTTTAACAGCATTTCTAAACATTGAGGATATCAGTATTTTAAATATATTGACTCTTTTTATTCTGTTATAATGCAGTATTTCCATAGTTGTAAAACATTTCAAAACACTTATAGAACTATTTGATGAAAGGAAATATTGTATTTCTCAAACAGGACAATGAAATGAATATTTGGGATCTGATTTAAAGCAGTAATTTAAATTCTTCTGAGAGCCGTTGAAATATTGAAACTCTGTCAAGTATTATTATTTCTAGTTAACACCTGGGAGAAGGCTAGGTGCTTGTGACATAAGCTGTTTCAGATGCCAGGGATCAGGACACTTATAAATCTATACTCTTCCTTTACTAACTCACTCATCATGCTCAACAACAATTAAATTGTTATTAAAACTTATTAGCCAAATATTTTATTGTTTCATTTGCCAGCAGTACAACAACTGTATTATTAAGATAGTTATCATTAATATAAATTCAATCATCAAAATAAAGGTCAAATCAGTGTTTATTAATTGATATACTGAAACATTTAAGTATAAAGTTCATAGTTCTTTGAACTATTTTGTATTGCATATTTTTATTTATAAAATAATTGATAATTTTAATAAGGTAAAAAGTAACAGTAGAAACTTCTTACAGAATGAAATCATAATACTCAACAGAGTTTTAATATACTAGCTTCTCTCCAACATGCATAATAATCCCATGAAGGTAGCATTTTAATTAGCTGGAATTTTCATTAATTACAGTGATACATAATGTGATGCCATGAGAAAGTGTGGTTCTAAGTGCTTGCAACTTCCGCAAATCTATTCCCATCAAACTCTGCAGATACTATGAGACACTTTGCTGACCAGGTGAAAAGGTTTAATGTTGGTCTTGTTACCAAGTTATTTCTAGAAAAACAGTAATTATGCCTTTTGGAATATGAGGATAAATACTGCCTTAAAATTCATCTTTGTATTTTCCCTGGTGACAGACTGCACATATCTGAAACAAAAGCCCTTGAACCCAGCTGTTGTATAAATCACAAACTGTGCTGTTACTAAGAGCATCTGGGAGGGGTGTCCTACCATATTTTCATTTCACTGAGCCAAAAAGAATGTTTTCAATATCTGATGTAATTAGTATACATCTAGCATTGTCACGAGCTTTGGTTGGTGTCACTCTATCTTATAGCCTAGATGGTGGTCACCGCTGTGTATTTCATCCACTGAATGTTGATATATGACACCAGCTATTTGATCAATGAACTCTGTCCCACATGTGAGAAGTAGAAAGTGTGCCTTCCAGATTGTTTCTGATCTTAACAAAGAGCGGACAGTGCCTGTGCCCTTTATATGCTAATAACTTCTCTCAGTTCCAACCTCGTCTTCTCTGGTTCTTCCTATTAACTTAAAACTTGCCCATAATTGCTATTTAAGTTCCAAAGTGGCTGGCACTCTAGGTGCCTTTCTCCTTTCCTGTATTGTCGCTATTGATGGTGCCATGATACGCATTTCTCTGAGTTCATTCAATATTATTATTAATCTCTCATTTATTCTGTTACTTTCAGTTTTGCTCTTTGCATTCTTATTGAATTTTCTGTTCATTAACATTTGGTGTTTCTAATATTGCTCCTGATAAATCCTTTAAATCCATGGTGCTTTTTTCTTGCTTTATTCACATTTATAGTGAAGGTTAAATAACATCTCTTTTGATTTAACCCACATCTAGTATGTCAGGGTGGGTTCATACCTGGGGTGGGGCTTCACCCTCCCAGAGGAAAAAGGGAGAGGGTATGATGGGGAAGGGGCTCTATGAGGGGCAACCAGGGAGAGAGAAGGCCTGCAATCAGGATGTAAAGTAAATAAATAAATACATTTATGAAAAGTGATATTGCAAGAAACATAGAAACACTTAAGACAAAATTTATCTCAACACATAATGTTTTCCATTACTTTCTAATTGAACTGGCTTACCGTTGTTGTCCTAATATGGTCTGTTGTCTCCTATTGAAGATTTCAATTATAACAATAGGTCACAATCTATCCATTTGTTATTAACTAATGGCTTAAATCTTATGACAAATAAGTCTAGATTACTTTAGAATAAATATCTGATGGCCACAGACCAGAAATCAAATAAATGAAAGTCAGAATAAATAAAAAAATGAAAGTTATGGCTAAGTCAGTAGGATGGCCACTTACAAGGGCTGATACAATTTAAACTACAGGATAAGCTGCAGTATTAACATTATCAATTATTGACAATTATTAGAAATAGTGGAATGTCAGTAATGGTAAGAGTTTGACAGGTTTTCAGAAACCACAAAATGAATAAAACTTGGCTGAGAAAAATGTTTTGTGGTTTTTCACTTTTTTTTATGAAACTATTTTTATTGCATATATAAACATGACACAAAAAGCACATTGAGATACATGATCAAAGAGTTGTAGTGCTTATTTCATTTCTCAAAATAGTGAAAGGAGAATTGTTTTCTCTGTCAGAAAGAGACATTATTTCTGCCAATACCCACAGGAGGAAAAAGAGTGCCCAATTCTAATCTCACAATTCACGAAAAACTGTTCGTGTTCAAACACTAAAATCCCCAGAATATGCAGCAAAAAGATTTCTTTCTCTTATGTTCAAGAGATGATGTTTTTCTGCTTATTTTTTAAAAAGGCTGGTGTATTTCTTAGACATTTGGCTTCTTTAACAATTAAAATGTCATAATTGAATAAAATGTTGATTGAAGTGCATAGTTTGATGTTATTCATGTGCATCATGATGTGAAAAATATGTAAGCTCTTACCAGGCCTAGTACCTCCTGCTTTCCTCATTCTTTAACTCTGGGTGACCTTGTCTAGGCTTAATATGAATAGAGATGCCTAGTCTTACTGCAACTTCATATGTATGCCATGTTTGGTTGATATCCATGGGAGGCTACCCGTTTGCTGAAAGAAACAATATAAGAGGTGATGGGGTAGGCAAAGCACTGGTGGGGTGGGGGTACTGGGATAAGAGGAAGGAGAAGAAACTGTAGCTGGTATGTAAAATAATAAATAATAATACATTTTAAAAATGAATCTGTAAATATTTAGTATTGTTCTAGCTTGTATATGCTTGTTTCTATTTTTCCAAGGAATTTTTTTGCCAGTTTGTTGCGGTTTTATCATTTCATATAGCTTTTAAGTAGTGAGTAAATATTTTAAACTATTTAATTATCATAAACTAAATGCTTACATTATCTAAAACTTATTATGTACCTCAAAAGACTTCATTGTATATCATCCCATTTAAATAAATACAAGAATTATCAAAACTAATTCATCATCCCAGAGTTAAATATTTTACCATGGAGGTACAAGTGATAGGAGTACCTATTTTATTTTATTTTATTTATTATATGTAAGTACACTGTAGATATGTAAGACACTCCAGAAGGCATCAGATCTTGATACAGACGATTGTGAGCCACCGTGTGATTGCTGGGATTCGAACTCAGAACCTTTCGAAGATCAGTCAATGCTCTTAACCACTGAGCCATCTCTTCAGCCCCCAGGAGTAACTTTTTTAATGTAGTAGCTCTTTGTGATGATTTGAGACCTTATGATTGAAAAGGATGCAGTGTATGAGTGAAGGGTAGGTTTTGTGTTGCTTAAACCTTAAGATTATCTATATTTAGCACATGAGATTATAGCCCTTATATATAAACCATAGAGCCCTTAACATTTTATAACAATTAAAGATTTTCTTTTTCAGGGTTGGTTGTATAAAAACAGACATTCTTGTGCCTTACTTAGAAGTAAAATGACAGGGCAATTATTGGTTAATATTGTATCAAGCTAATATATTACCAATCTCACTCATTTAATAACTGAAAACCCATACTTAAGTGTTTCTGTAACCCAGCCCCACGTAATTTAATTTATTCTTAACTGATACATGTATATACATACATTTGTACACACAGTCACAAACATTAATACACATGCATATATGTAGTCCCCCACATACACATAGGTTTTTAAAAATATAGTAAGAACAATGTTTTAAAAAACTAAATAATTCTATTAATTTCAGCTGAAGTGGTGGGAACTAAGTTAGTTACCCACATGATGTAGAATATGATAATGAAGTCTAATGCAAATGAGCCTCTGAATTGCTGAAAGTAACAGAGAATTATAAAATGGAATGAAGTTAAAACATTTATCACGTTGATAATAAAACCATTGGTGTAGAGACCCATTTGTCAGAACATTTAAATATAGCAATTTATATTTGTTCTTTGTTCAATATAAATAATTTATAGGTGAAATGCAATTAGTTGGCTATGTATTTCCTCCTAGATTCTCTTGAAGAGTCTAATCTTATGTAACTCTCTCATTAGAGTTTGCACTGCCTGCATCCTGCGGCTACTCACAGCTGATTTACTCTTTCAGTCAACATTAGAGCACCAGCTCTGTTAGGTGCTCAAACCAAATGTATATAAAAGAATTTATCTACTTTAGAATGAATGTCTGTGTTTTTGCAGTATTGAAATTCTACTCACCAGTGAAATGACATTGGAGATAGGGCCTTTGGAAGATAATCTAGTTTATAGATGTTTATCTGGGTGGAGGGTCCTCATAATGAGGACACTGTTCTTGTAAGCAGTGTCTAGAATATTTTTTCTCTACCCAGGGACAAAGAAGTATTAGAAAAGTTTCTATTCCTCTGGAGTTTATCATGATTTTTATTACTACAGTCAACTATTACTGGGAAAATACTAAAAGGAAATTTCAGAAATATTTCATGAGTTTTGAGCTATGCAACATTTGAAAAGCAAAACTTAAATTTTGTGCCATCCTGGTATCTTTCAGCCTGAAATGTTAAAGGGTCGTTGACCCAGTGCAAACAATGTGTGCTCACTACTCTTATCAGCTCTCATTCATGGACTGGTGGTCATTTATGGATGGTCCAGATAATTCCCTGAGATTCACAATGAAGTTAACATCCAGAAAATATAAAAACAAGGCCACCAAGAAATCAAAAACAGCTGTGTCCTTTCAGGATTGAATGATTCTAAATAAAGGCTGGCTTCAATATTTTATGAGGCCCTGGGTCCTCCTACTTAGGTATATTCCCTGTGTCTTAACATTTTTTCCTTGTAATGTCTTTTGAACAAAAATCTACCATTTCATGGAGGCTGATATTACTTTACATTGTCTATCTATGTTAATGTAGTTGTACACAGCTAACTCAACAATCAGCAGTCTTATTCAAATAAATTTTACATAATGTCACAACAAAATGATTGTATGGTTTAATTCACATTATTTTAGCATTTTATCATCACACATCATCCAAGAAGAGAGGTGAGAACAGACTGTAGATATACTTAGCAGGAATGAGGGAAGGGATGGTTTTTAAAATGCATACATATAATTGTTTTATTTTAGTAATACTTGTTATTCATCTTTTATCATAAATAAAGCATCATTAATAGGAATGCACAGTAAAGTCATGGGAATATCTGTGAAGACACATGCGTATACATATAGACAAACACACAAGTTTTGTTTTGCTTTTTTATTGGTGTAATAAAATACTGTGGCAAAAAGTGTTTTTTGGAGGAAAGAATTTTTTCCAGATGGCAACTTATATTCCATTATGAATGAAATTCAGTGCAAGTTATTCAAGACAGAAACCTGTTGACAGGTACTGAAGTAGAAACTATAAAGGAATGCTCTTTGCTGGGTTACACTCTCTGCTTGCTCAGCTACTTTCTTACAAAACGTGAGACTCCATGTGTGAGGATGGTACCACCCACAGTAACCTTTGGTTGTGAATCAGAATCTGGGCTCTCTAATAAGACAATGATTTATTTTATCAAAACTAATTTTTGAAGAATGTGTTTAACAAATCTGTGAGGAATAAGAAAGAAGAAGCATTCATAGCAATTCTATTTATAATCACTTAAAAAAAGTAATAATATCCCGGAAGTCCTTTAATTAGTGAATGGATAAACCGATATCATCCACTGAATTCCTTCCCTGGAATTAAAGGTGCTTTATTGATTCAGTGTGTAAGGATAGTATAATCGGTATTGCTAAATGAAAAAGAGAACCCAAAGACAAAATATAACATAGTGCTATTAAAAAAAAAAAAAAAAAAAAAAAAAAAAA
>NC_034604.1:79618967-79684062 GCF_900095145.1 Mus pahari | reverse complement strand
GAGAGAGAGAGAGAGAGAGAGAGAGAGAGAGAGAAAGACTATGTGTGTGTGTGTTTCTCTCTTTTCTCCATGAAGGTTCCTAGGATTCCTAGAATCAAACTCAGCTTGACTGCCTTAGCATTTGGTGTCTATACTCAGCTATCTTGCTAGCTCATAACTAAATAAACATTTTTCTTAGAGTCATGTACTTTAACTATCACCTACTCTATGTATATAGTCACATACCAACAATGGAAAAAAAGTAAAAAAAAAACAATTATAACAGAGTTGAAATTAGAAAAAAATAGTCCTAGTTCATCTTCAATGATTCATGTGGCCTTTTTCATCAATTTTGTTCTTCCCCAACATCTGATATTAACTTCTTAGTCTCCTTCTACAAGTTATAGTATACCCACACTTACACTAGCTTACATACATTACATTTATGCATTAAGAGCTTGATGGATAACATCTGTTGTAATTTTTCTTTCTGAGTTTTCATCAGTCATTTGACATTATAAATTCAAAAAATGGTGTTTACAAAACTTACAGAAGAATAATTTAGATAGATATGCTGGTTGAAAAAAATGACCCCAATAGGCGGGTTGGTCATTAAGGAAAGACACAATAATACTACTTGAGAGGGATTAGGAGATGTAGCCTTGGGGTCACTCTTGGGGGAAGTATGTCACTGATGATGGGCTTTGACGTTTCAGAAACCCAAGGTACGCCCAGTGGTTTCTGATTTTTCCTTCTGCTGCCTATGGGTCCAGATGTAGTACTCTCAGCTACTCCAGCACCATGATTATTTGCATGCTGCCATGTTGCCTACCATGCTGATCATGGACTATACTTCTGAACTGTAGACAGTCACCAATTAAGTGTTTTCTTTATGAGAGTTGCCATGGCCATGGTATCTCTGTGCAACAATGAAACACTAAGACCTGGAGTGGGATATTACTGTGACAGGCCTGATCATGTTTCTTCTTGACAGAATATGGCCTTTGGAATTTTAGATTATGAAAGCAGCTGAATATTTCAAGTATGACTTAATGGGCCATCCTAACAGGAGTGTAGAAGACAGTGGTGCCAGTAAGCCTCACCCCTCCATGCTCTTGCATCTGCTCCTGCTTCCTGGGACCTGCCCTCTGTGAGTTTCCTGTCCTCATTGCTTTTGATGTTGGAAACTCTTTCCTCTGAAACTTACTTTTGGTCATGGTATTTTATGACAGCAATAGTAACTATAACAAAGACAATCTGTATGTTTTACCTTACATAAAAATCAATTAAAAATGGATCAAAGATCTTAGTTAATGCAAAAAAAATGCTGAAACTACTAAGGGAAGATATATTGGATGCTCTTCAAACCACTGGATTATGCATGGACTTTCTGAACAGAACTGTAGTGACTCAGGAACTAGACCAAAGTATCAGTCCATAGGGTTGCATATAATAATAATAATAATAATAATAATAATAATAATAATAATAATAATAATAAAGCTTCTCCACAGCAAAAGGAACTCAGCAGAAAGCAGACAGCAACCCATAGCTTGGAATAGAACAGAATGGAGCAGAAGATGAAGCATTAGGGTCCCGCCCCAAATCTTTAATGTTTCAATTTACCATCATTTCTTTTTTCCCCTATTTTTCAATTTTTAAGTATTTTGTTATTATATATTTATTATGCACTGAAAATGTTTTTATTGTGATATTTCTTCCATCTACAGAATGTATTGCTCATTATGTTCAGGCCTGTTAGACTCTTTTACCCTTATGCCCTGGTTGATGTCCTCCTCTTCTCAAGCAGTTCCCCTTCTCTTTTCATCTTTATATTTGTGACCTGATGTTTCTTCCTGTTGCTTACAGGTACACAGTTGAGGATTTTTTGACAGCAGCATGTTCACCTTACTTGTGGATAAAGCACTGAAGTAAATATCTTTCCTTGACTAGCAATATTAGACTAGTAATACATCCCAAGAAATAGATGGGATTGCTGTTCATTTTGTTGTTGGGTTTTGTTGTTGTTGTTTTTTTGTTGTTGTTGAGACTGTAATATAATTACGTCACTTCTCCATTCCATCTCCTCTTTCAACATTCTCCCATAGACTATTTGTTCTTCCTCAAACTCATGACCTCTCTTTCACTCCTTGCTTTTATACAGACACATATACACACACACACACACACACACACACACACACACACACTCACACACACACACATATTTCATACATATAATTGATATATTCCTGAAACACACACACAAACACACACACACACACACACACACACACACAATGTTACTTGAATGCGTGTTTTCATGGCTGACCTTTATGTGTTGGATAACCTATTATTGTACTCTTCCATGGGAAGATTATACTTAGTTGACTATAGTTCTTTGTATAGGGTTGAAGCCTTGTTGGCTTTCCCCCATTAAATTTTGGATGGGTATTCATATACTGCTTATTCAGGTCATATTAAGCAGCATATTTGATTGCTAGCCATGCACTCTAAACCACTGATTACCAACTAATCTTGAACAGACATTTAGGTATGACATTTAGGTCATACCTTTGTGCGAAACAACTAAAGCAGTGGCCAGGATCAATGTTCCTCATGCACTATGCAGTAACTGCTAGAATACAGCCCTCCAGACCTTGGTTTACCTATGCTGAAATTTCCTCTTAAATACACCTGATGCACCAGAGAATATCTGGGAAAGTCCAGGAAATTAAAAAGTGTAAAGTACTAGAAACCATAGAAGTAGGTGCTTCTTTCCCTTCTATTCATTTCATTAATCATTTTTTTTCCATCTCTGCTTCAAATGAGGCACAAACTGTGCTTTCTCTATTTGAAGGGCATGGCCATTCATAGAATGGCAAAGTCTCATGCAAGCATGTTAATGTCATGATCCTGAGTTTAACTAAACAAAACTATGTTTAAGACCCTACCCTGTGTCTGCCGAGTCATTTAACTGCACTCTTGCTTTTAATCCCTGCCGTAATCCATCCTAAGTTAACACTCACTCATCATAATTATGTTAGTTATTAGCATCTTAAACATATCACAAATGTCAAAATATTTTCCAATAAATAAAGTCTGAATAGACCATTTGGGATGAGTTATTTTGGTCCTCATAAATTAGGCCTTTAGAAAGAAAATATTTCAGGCAAAAGTGGATATTTTTTCTGTCAGGGAAATAAAAAAAGAAGAGTTGAATTCACCTAATGGCAGGTTTATTATGAATGTTCTAATATCTGTCAACACTGAGGAATGAACTAGAAGGAGTCAGCTCTAAACCCACAATTCTCGTGAGCCTGAAAGTATTCAATAACTTCCTCAGCTTGAACAATCTATTATTTTGAAACCTACTCCATAAGATGATAAGATTAAATTATTCAGTCAATACTGCAGTATTGGCTTTTGTCATGGATATATTTAATTAAATAAAAAAGGAATGGCTCATTTATCTTATAGTTACCATTTTATACATCATAGTTTTTGACATTTGATTTTTTCTCTCTCAGCATTAAGAATACTAATTCATTCATGACTATAATTTATCATCTATATTAAATGTCCCCAGATGTTGGGCAGATTAAACACTGGTCAAATACACACACAAATAACATTTATTATTGTACAAGGGAATATTTAATATGGAAATACAGGGATTTTTCAATAGGAAGTATCCGTGAAACAATTTTGTTTTCCTTAACTCTTAAATATCAACTATTGCTTGGTATATATTATTTATTTCACAGATATGAAATTGTGTCAGATGAAAATGTTTTGCAAATTTCATGTAAATGTTAGTGTTATATATGTATGTATTTACATATATAAATATATAAACTATATATATAGTTTATATATTTATATATGTAGTTTATATATATATTTATATATAGTTTATATGTAGTTTATATATATATTTATATATATAGTTTATATATATATATATATATATATATATATATATATATCACAACAATTACATGAAATTTGCAAAACATTTTCATGTGTGTGTGCCTGTGCTTGAATATAAGCAAATAAAAGTAAAACTGCACTTGATATTTCACTATATAGCTTTACATTTTAAAATAGAATATTTAAACTGTTTTCTTTATGTTTTTCATTACCATTTGTTTTTTACCCCTTGCATCTATCAATTACTAACTCTATTATATTTAGAATATGGCTATCTGTAATGTTCCAAATTCCCAGAAATTGGTTATAGAAACAATTACTTGCTTGCAGTAGGAGTTGAGAAACTATGTATCCTGTCATTAACTTTTTTAAAAAAAGGTTTTACAAATAAGTGTGTACTATAAGCCTAAATATAGAAGATTATCATAGCCACTCTGCTAATAACTTTGAAATTCATAAATATATTTGTAAGAATTATCTTTCAACTATATGCTAGCTGATTTATTTTAAGATAAAAATGTTGATGCTATTGAACTGTTCTAAATTGGGTATCATGGGCTTTTCTGGTTTATTTTTGATATAATTTAACTATTATAAGGCTTTAAACCTCTGCTGTACAAGACGAAACTTTGATAATCATACTTATTTTTATTATTTGTTGATAGAGGCTCTCATGTGTCACTGAAATCCATAGTTCATTGACTGTAGCTCCATAAGTAGCTAAGGATAATACTGAATCTGAGATTTCGGATCTTTTGAACCATCTGTTTCTAAAGTGCTTGAATTACATGTATGCACCTTATGAAGATTTGTTTTCTTCATTTGTGTGTTAAAACCTTGGAGATCTGGATAGCCTCAATGATGTTTTAAGTACGTGATTCTCCAGTCTGAATTTTCTGTAGCGGAAATTGTCAGAGCTAGTCACAGACCTGAACCTTTCAAAACCATTTTGATACCAGTCCTATCTGCACACAATAGAAAGCAATTCAATAACTTAATATGTCAGCTATGAAATATTTATACTTTTACCACATTTTTAAACACTGAAAAATTCAGTCATTCTATTTTATTCATAAGATAATCTTTGATTAGATTCTAAAATGAACAGCTACAAGTCCTATCTGGGAATTTCAGATTGCTGAGAATTAGTTCCCAGGTGTGTGTCCTTGGCTTCCTTCATGTGATTTCCTGGTACTCATTCTGTAGGCTTCATTGAAGACTGAGGCTTGAGGCAAAAATATCATAAAAAAGCATCAACATGAAAAGTGTTAGGATTAGACAAAATTGTAAGTAGATAAGAGTCTGAAATGCCTAGAGTGACTGAAGAGTGAGAGAAGGCCAAAATTCTGGCAGATGATATGGCCCTACTGCAGACCTGAAAAGCCATACAAGCGTAGGTAAATATTTATGGGTAGAGCTACCACTTCAGGGTGCCAGTAATGGAAGAACAAGATAATATTAACAAGAGACGCTGCCAACTGAGTGCTGGGGACACTGAAAAACAAGCATAAATAGATGGTCATACTGATATCACCAAACCCATTCTTGAAAAATATGGAACTTATTTCATTTTGTTTTCATACTTTCATATATTATCAGCATTCATGTGGGCCAGATATTTTGTTGCTAGAAAATTTGATTAACTAATGCAAAATTATTTTCAGGTGAATTTTTTCTTTAATATCACACTTCCTCTCTTTTTGAATAAATAAAACAAAGAGTTGTTTTCTCATATTACATGTATATAAACATGTGGCTTCATTTTTTTGTGTGTTTTTTTGGGAAGAGAATCTGTAAAATGACAAATTAAAAAGTCAAACTCTCCTGCCATCAACGTGAAGCATGGCCCTCTTTTAGTGAACATTTAAGTTGTGGTATAAAGTGGATCATAAAGTGTGTTATTTATATGGAGACATCTTTTCTGTCTCATAAACTCTTATCCTGCCTTAAATACATGGGGGAGCAGCAGCACAGGAGATGCCCTAATAAGCTTTTAGCACAGGTGCCTACTGGTTCCTGTCAGCTTGTTCAAGTCACCTCTAACCATACTGTGGTGCTATGCCCTCATAGGCTTTGGGTATGGCTCTCAGGGCCACCATGTGTCCTCCAGGCTGTCAAATTGTCACTTGTGCATGGGGACATGTGGCTTTCAGTGCTGCATGTATTGATCACACCAGATTTAAAAGTTCCAGCTGTCAGATGGCAGCGAGGAGAATCGTCCCAGTCAGTACATTCATTGTTTGGTGAAATGTTTTTACCCTCACTACAAAGTTCTTTTAAAAACGTGCTTATCATTGCAAGTTAGCCTTAGAGAAAAGAGCAGACTATCATCAGAAAAGTGCGGAATGATGGACATGCCTGCAGATGCTCACAACTGTCCCGTGTAAATGCCAGCAGTGTCAAAACTACAAAAATGTCATCTGTCACATTTTACACTCTCCTTCCTTCCCAGAGGTTGAAGCTTTGCTTGTTTGTTTGTTTGTTTGTTACTGGTTTGTTTTGTTTCTTTTCTCCAGAATTTGAGATAAAACAAAATAGTTTTGGGGAATATGTAGCTTAGCTAGTGGTAGATCTATGCTTAAATGCCTGCGTTCAATAATCACAATATGGAAAGGGCAAGGAGAATTTTTTTTTAGAAAAAAATGAGGAGGTGGGGAGATGGCTCAATGAGTGTGCCCATTAAAACTCAGCAGATTCTTTTCTGATTCTGTTCCTAGAACCCACATTGTTGTGCCAGGAAATACCACCTAGGAGCTGAATCCAATGCACTCACATCAGGGTCTCTTTATAAAGCTCTACCTTGGGACACACCACCATTTCTGATGCAGGAGAATGGAAAGGGGCCCCTAGCCCACTTTCAGGCAAGCACTTATAAAGACAAGAAGGAGGTACCTAGCCTGGTAAAAATCTGTGGGGTACTATTATGGCCTTTAACATAATTTGATGGTGCTGGAAGCTAAGCCATAAATTTAATTTGTTATCCTCCTGATTGGTGGTTTTTAGGAATTGAAGTGTCAGAGGCAGGCTTGTAACCTGGAGGTGGAAATTTTGGGGGAGTAACCTGAAAACTGGTACTAGAGGCAAGTCTTGTTGAGGAGTAACCTGGAAACTGGTGTTAGACTCAGGTCTTGCTGGATAGCCAGGAAACTGGTGCTAGGTACCAGCCTGTTAGTTAGCTTGAGTTAGGTCAGGTTATCCATGATAGAGTCTGAACGCAAAAGATTTGGTCTCTCAGCATCACTGTGGTTCACAATCTTCTGTGCTTCCAGGTCCAGGGATCTGATTCAGTTTTCTGGTCTCCCCAGGAGCCAGACATGGGAGAGGGAAAACTCCCATACATATAAAAATAAAGAAAATATTTTTATATTAAAAATAGAAAACTGAGCAAATTGGAGAATAGTTCTACAGAAGTTCACTGTACTTCTTTCTTCAGACAGTCCTTAATAAACAATGCTAGTTTACAAGAAAAAATAGTCAAAATTAGTCAATATCACAAAGGACAGATGTTTAAAATACCATGTTTTGTTTGTTACTGTAGTTATTTATTTATTTACTTACTTTAGTGTGTGTGTGTGTGCACATATGTATGCCAGTGTTCCCAGAGTCTGAAAAATGGTGTTAGATTCCCTAAAGTTGGAAATTGTAAGCCACTTGAAGTGCATGCTGGGAAACAAATTCAGGTTAACTGCAACAAGCATTTTAACTGCTTAGACATTTGCCCAGCCCCAAAATACTAGGTGTTTTTTTTTTTTTTTTTTTTTTTAATTTTTTTAAAGTGGTGGTTAGATCTATTTCTGATGCCTTTTACTAAAACACTAAAACATATTTTCTTAAAATACAACTAATACAACAGATATGCAGACAGGAATGAGAATAGACAATAGAGTGGGCACGATTAGAGGAATGGATAGATTGGAAGATAGGCAGACAGAGAGACAGACAGACTGACAGATTGATGATCAATAGAAAGCAGATAGATAGATAGATAGATAGATAGATAGATAGATAGATAGATAGATAGATAGATAGATGATAGATAGATGCAAAGAGAAGAGTAAATACATAGATGATTGTGTGGTAAGCAAATGAGAGAAAGAAAAACAAAAAGAGAAGTTATGAGATCCTCCAAAATCAGAAAGAGAACTCTTCCAATTATATAATTACAAAAATGTCCACTCACAATTAATAATGTTTTGTAAAAATTAAGGCAACAAAACATAAAATAAATGAAATGGTTTTGCTCCAATTGAATTGACTAATGTTACAATGGGCGTGTTTATACTCCTAATATATTTTTATGTTATTAATACAGATTCATGGCTATCCTGCAGTGCTAAGAACAAAATTTTGAAATAGTAAAAACTAACAATTCCTAACAGTCTAAGGTATGATTGACATTCTCTGAATTTTAGTGAAAGAAATTTAGTCAATATACATTGTAGGAAATATCAAAAAAATCACCCCGCCAACTGTCAGTGGGGCCAGGCCACGCTCTCGCACTCCTGCCACCGCCAACAACTCTCTAGAACTACCCCTATGCCAGGTGATCTCAATTGCTTGGTCTCTTGGTCCACCAACTTGCCAGCCCTGTGAGGCCACAGGGCTCCCACCAGGCCATCTCTCAGTCCCATCCCCCAGTTCCTTTCGCTTTCACAAAACGCCCACACACCCCTGGTTAGCCATCTCAACACCTAATTACCCAGTAAAATCAAGACTCTTAATGCTTAATTAGCCAATCAGATTTATGTACCAATAATAACTCAATTTACAAGATGCCAATACAATAATTTCAGAGCCAAATGATAAAGCTTTAACCCAATTATCCTAAATCTTTGGTAACACCACTTTATCCTCCATTCTGGTTCTCTCTCTCCTCCTGAGACCACTCTCTCTGTCTCCTCAACTCCTTGCTCTGCCTCCCTTCTCCTGTCCAATCATAATCCTCCCACTTCCCTAATGTGATTGGAAAAACCCTGCAACAAATATATTGTTACCTCACCTTTCCAGTGGGGGGAGGTAAAGCAACCTAGACCATTTATAAGGAATATGCATGGGCAAACATGCAAATAAGGATTTTGTCAACTTAAAAGAAGGGTTCATCAGAATTTATAAGCACAAATATGAATCACAATTTTATAAGTCATTTCAGGGGAGGGGAGTTACCAGTTATAACAATTTTAAAACTGTGTTGCAAATATATTGATGAGAAAACACTGATCTAACAAATGATATAGTTACTATTGCTTCTCTCTTTGTTTCTCTCTGTAAAGTCTCTGTCTCTCTCTCTCCCTTTAGACACACACACACATTCAGAGTGAATATAAGGAAGGCAGAAACAACAATCAGGACATATTATGTAAAATAGAATAAAATAATTGAAATTACATCTTAAATCCTATCTGTCCTCCTCAACTAAAACTGGATATAAACAACAAAAACAACAGAAAGCTTAAAAGCACATGACATCAAGAAACTTACTACTGAAAGAATATTTGTCAAGACAGAAATTAAGAAAAACATTAAAGACTTTCTAGAATTGAATGAAAATGAATATACAACATACTTAGACTTACAATGAAAAAACGAAGGCAGGTCTAATAGGCAATTTGATGGCACTAAGTAGCCAGTTTAAAAAAAAATTTAGATATTTCATATTGGTAGCTTAATAGCACATCTGAAAGCTCTATAAAGAAAAAAGAAAGAATACCCAAAAGGAATACAGGGAAAGGAACAATCTATATTAAAACTAAAATCAATTCAATTAAATTAAATGCAATAAAAAAACAGTCAAAAAGTTAGTTTTTTGGAGAAAATCAGTAAGACTGAACAACTTTCAACCAAATTAAAAGTCAGAGAAAAAAATCCAGATTAAAAGAAGACAGGGAGAGAGAGGGAGAGAGAGAGAGAGAGAGAGAGAGAGAGAGAGAGAGAGAGAGGAAGGGGGGAAAGAGAGGCATCACAACAGACACTGAGGAAATAGAATCATAAGAACATACTTTAAAAATTTATACTCTACCATATTAGAAAATATAAAACAAAATGTATAATTTTCTTGATATATAGAACTTACCAAAGTTAAATTAAGTTCAGATAAGCAATTTGAAAAGATCCAAAATCCTTAGTAAAATAAAAGCAGTCATTAAAAGTCTGTGAACCAACAATAAATAATAACAACAAAAACAACAACAACAACAATAATAATAATAATAATAATAATAATAATAATAATAATAATAATAATATTTTAAAAGCTCAGGTCAAGATAGTTTTAGCCCAGAATACTACAAGATTTTCAAATAAGAGTTAATGACAATAATCCTCAAATTATTCCACAAAAATAGAAATAGAAGGAACATTGCCCAATTTGTTTTATTTATATCCAGATAACATAAAGACTCAGCAAAAAATTACAAGGCAGTTATCAATTATAAACATATGTGCAAAAATGCCAATAAAATACCTTTAAACTGAATCTAAGAACACATAAAAAAATGTCATCCATCATGATCAAGTAGAGTTTTTCCCAGAGGCAGAGGGATGATTTTATATATACCATAATAAAAAAGTAAAAAACAAAACCACATGATGATCTCACTAGATACAAAAAGGGCCTTTGAAAAACTCCAACATTGGTTCTTGATAAAAATCCTGGAGAGATAAGGTACACAACGAACATACCTCAGCATAAGAAAGTCAGTCTACAACAAGCCAATAGCCAACCTCAACTTCAGTCGAGAGAAACTTAAAACAAGTCCACTCATGTCAGGAACAAGACAAGGTTGCCCACTTTCTCTATAACTATTCAGTGTAGTTCTTAAGTCTTAGCTAGAGCAATAAGACAGCTTAAGGAGATCAAAAGGGATATAAATCAGAAAGGTATGTCAAAGTATTTTTATTTACACATGGTATAAGTAACTGATCCAAAAATCTATACAGGGAAACTCCTACAACTGCTGAGCACTTTCAGCAAGATAGCTGGGTACAAAATTAAATCACAAAATATAGCAGCCCTCCTATGTAAGAATGGCAAATAGACTGAGAAAGAAATCAGGCAAACAACCCCTTAGAAAATAGCCTTAAAATTATTTATCAAATATCTTTGGGTAACCCTAACCTAAAAATTGAAAAAGTTGTGTGATAAAAACTTTAAGACACTAAATTAAGAAATAGAAAAATATATCAGAAGATGGAAATATCACCCAGGCTCATGGATATGTAATAGTATCACAATAAAAATGGATATTCTACCAAAAGCAATCTACAGAGTCAGTGCAATTCCCATCAAGACCCCAACACACTTCTTCACAGATTTTGAAAAGGATAATTCTCAAATTCATATGAAAAAAAAAAAAAACAAATAACAAAAAACCCAGGGTAGGTAAGACAATCCTGAACAATAAAAGAACTGCCAAAGGTTTCACCATGCCAAGTTTCAAGTTGTAACTACATGAATGTAGTATTAAAAACAACATGGTATTGACACAAAACAGACATGTTGATGAATAGAATTGAATTGAAGACCTAGGATTATATCTAAATACCCGTGGACACCTAGTTTTCGATAAAATTCCAGAAATATACCCTGTATAAAAGACAACAATTTCAACAAATGGTACTGGTAAAGTTGATGCCTGCATGTAGTAGAATCCAAATACTCCCATACTTATCACCCTGGCCAAAACTCAAGCTAAAACGGATCTTAACATAAAACTTGATACACTGAACTTGATAAAAGAGTAAATGTAGAGTAATCTTGATTTCATGTGGAGAGCTTTTGGGGCCACTTCTAGAAACTTGGCAGGAATTTGACATCAGGTCAGGATAAGCTGAGGCAGGAACTTGACTTTAGGCTAGAACTCAAGAAATAGGCTCCAATTAAGAATATTTACACACACTCACAAAAAGTGAATAGTTACATTTGAGCTAATGCAAAGCTCAGAGTAGGCTCAGCTGAGGAATGTGTGGCATTCCTTTTGTCTTGGTCATCATGATTAGCCTCTAGAAAAGATGTTTATGGGATTTTGCTTATTGCCTTGCTTGTTCCTTGGCTATTTGTGTTTATTGCTTTGTCTATTACTTGACCACGTTGCCTGTTACTTGATCTTATTTGCATGTTCTTAAAGTGGTACACAAACATACTGGGAAAAAAAAATAAACCCATTTCAGTCTCAGAACTGGCTGGGGTCATGCCACAGTGTTGACTAACTGTCTTTTATTATTATTATTATTATTATTATTATTATTATCATTATTATTATTATTATTCTCACCCACTCCTTGGAGAACTCATTGACTGACTGAGCTGGCTTGGTCAATTTTGTTGGCTGTCTGAACAATGATAGCAAAAACACTGAAGTTAAAATTAGATCTCATGAAACTTAAAATTCTCTGAATAGCAAAGGACTCTTTCATTTGGGTAAAAAGTAGTCTAAAACAATGGAAAGGATTTTACCAATTAAATATATGATAGCACACACACACACACACACACACACACACACACACACACATATACATATATATCCCGACCCGCGGGACATATGTTATTCCATGGTCCTCGAGGGGGATTCCAAACCTAGATAGAAATGGGATAAAGGAAGAGACGGAGACCATGCATACTTGCCATAGTCTCATTTACTGGGGGAGAAGGTTTCAAGTTAAATAGTATACAGAGAGGGGTTAGGAGTCATCCAAAGGAAGTAGTGAAGGACGGATGGGGGCAGCTTTCAGTCCACAAGTCTGAAACTTTCAGTGATTCAACTCAGGTCCTTTATGTCACTGCTCCGGAACACTGGGCGGCTTATCTCAAAGCTCCGGTCCTCCTATCAGCCCAAGATGACAGTTTCAGACAGCTCTGGAGTACTGGAAGACTCTCGTAATAGTCCTTGATGTTTGTTTAGGGCCGTAATCTTGCTGATTCCCACAAAATGGCCTTGCAGAGAGAGGGGAAAGGGCTCCTGACAAAGAACTATATGGCTCCCAGCTGCGTGCTGTAAAAATGCCTGGGCTTCGGGATGCCCAGGATGTAGGATGCCTGGGTTTTCTCAACCTGGTCCCTGACATATATATACAAATAAGCCAACTAAAAATGGGGTACAGGTCTAAATAAAGCATTCTCAAGAGAAAAACTCAAAAGGCTGAGAAACACTTAAAGAAATGTTCAACATCTTTACCCATTGGAGAAACACAAATTAAAAACTACTATTAAATTCCATCTAACACCTGTAAAAATGACTAAAATCAGTAAGTTAGAGTGCATGCTGGCCAAGATATGAACACTCATACATTGCTGATGTGAGTGCCAACTTGTACATCCACTATGGAAAGCAGTATAGCTGTCCCTCAAAAATATAGGAATTGATCTTCTCCACAGTCTAGCTATATCATGCCTTGGTGTTTACTCAAATGATGATACATGTTACCAGAAGGACACTGGTTTAATTATATTCATTTCTGCTCTATTCATAGTAGTCAGAAAATGGAACAGCCTATACATCTTTCAATAGAAGAATGGATAAAGAAAATGTCCACATTTACAAAAATGAAGTATTACACAACTACTGAAAAATTAAGTCCTGAAATTTGAAGGTAAATGAATAGAACCAAAAAAATCAACATGAGTGAGTTATCCTAGACCCTGAAATTCAAATATAGTATGCTTTTGCTTTTATGTGAATGTTAGATTCTAAGTCAATGGTAAACATGTTACAGTCTATAGAACAAAAGAGTTTAGGCATAGAGTAAGGGTCTGAGAGAGGGGCAGATATGAAAGGGAAATAGAATACATGGAAATTGATGGACGGAGTGAAACTGGAAAATGAGGACAAAGTCAGGAGGGGGTATGAAGAAGGCTAACAAGAGAACATCAGGAATGAAAACTAAAATTAAGGTCCCTTTGAGGGGTAGTTTGGAAAACAAGGGCAGTACTGGCTTCCTAAAGTACACACATGTATGTATGTGATCTCAATAAAATCACCAAATAATGGTGCCAAATAATGGCAGAGCCCAGCTGGACATTTCTTGCACCAAATGAAATTTCTATTATCAGGATTGGGTTACATCAAATTCAGTTGTTGGTCAAGGGATCCCATGTGAATCCCCAAGCAACCTAGGCTGTTGTCAGTACTATTGATTGCTCTCCCGAATCTGACAGGAATGCCCCATTGCTGAAGGCAACACCTACACTACTCATTGAACATGGAGAAATCAAGCTGGTTCCTACAATGAGCCTTTGTTCTAATGTCTTTGATACAGAAAGATTCTCTGCAAGCTACCAAAAGGGATATAGAAACACCAAAATACCTACAAATCTACAATTATATCCTGCCTACAAAATATGCTAGTACAATGGTGGCACAAAGTTTCTGAGAGCAACTAAGCCACCCTGTTTTAAGATAGAAGCCATACCTGACATTGCCAGTGTGACCTAGAATATGAGACTAGATATTTCAGACACCCGGGGTAAAACCACAGACTAGTGTTAAAAGCTGGCAGCAATAAAATGATACAATGACATTAAATTTTCCTGAGATTTGTAGCTTGCTCAGCCATCATCAGAGAAACTTCCTCTCGCAGCAGATAAAAGCAAGTACAGAGACCCATAGTCAGACATCATCCAGTGTAAAAGATCTCAGCCCTAAACAAGGTCTCTATCTAATCCCCATAAGGGCTCAGGGCGCACTGTGGGAGGAGGCACAAAGAAATGTAAGCGTCAGAGGGTGGAGGACACCAGGGCACACTGTGGGAGGAGGCACAAAAGAAATGTAAGTGTCAGAGGGTGGAGGACACCAGGGCACACTGTGGGAGAGGAGGCACAAAAGAAATGTAAGCGTCAGAGGGTGGAGGACACCAGGGCACACTGTGGGAGGAGGCACAAAAGAAATGTAAGTGTCAGAGGAGTGGAGGACGCCAAGAAAACAATGTCTTCTAAGTCTACATTATAAAAGCTCATATGAACTCACAAAGACTGAGGCACAATACACAGGGTTTTCAAGGGCCTTTATCAGACCACTCAAGTATATCTTATGGCTTCCAGGCTTCCTGATGCTGCTTGGTTCTATCCAATGCTATTTGTTTTTTCGTTTTTTAAAATTCTACCTGATTTTATTTTGTTATATTTATTTTTCTACACACACACACACACACACACATACACACACACACATAATCTTATATAATCATATATATATATATATGTGTGTGTGTGTGTGTGTGTATAATCACACACACATAAATGATAGATAGATAGATAGATAGATAGATAGATAGATAGATAGATAGATAGATAGGTAGATAGATAGGTAGATAGATAGATAGATAGATAGATAGATAGATAGATAGATAGATAGATAGATAGATAGAGGTATGGATATAAATAGATAAAGTTAGGTAATAAAAAATCTGACTAATACATACACTAGAAGTTGTGATATAACATTGGAGGTAAATGAAAGCATATTTTTTTTACATTGCAACATCTGCCCAAAACATTGGTAGATAAGATGCAAGGAACATAGATATGAGATTCCTCCTCATGACAGTCAAAATGGCTAAGATCAAAAACTCAGGTGACAGCAGATGCTGGCCAGGATGTGGAGAAAGAGTAACACTCCTCCATTGTTGGTGGAATTTCAAGCTGGTGCAACCACTCTGGAAATCAGTCTGGCAGTTCCTCAGAAAATTGGACATAGCACTACCTGAGGAACCAGCTACACCACTCCTGGGCATATACCCATAAGATGCTCGAACATATAACAAGGACACATGCTCTACTATGCTCATAGTAGCCTTATTAATAATATCCAGAAGCTGGAAAGAACCCAGATGTCCCTCAACAACAACAAAAAAAATGGATACAAAAAATGTGTTAAATTTATACAATGGAGTACTACTCAGCTATTAAAAACAATGACTTCTTAGGCAAATAGATGGAACTAGAAAATATCATCCTGAGTAAGGTAACCAAATCAGAAAAGGACATACATGGTATGCACTCACTGATAAGTGGATATTAGCCCAACATTTCAGAACACCCAAGACACAATTCACAGAACTCATGAAACTCAAGAAGGAAGACCAAAGGGTGGATGCTTCAGTCCTTCTTATAAGGGGGAACAAAATACTCAGTAGAGGAAATGCAGAGACAAATTGTGGAGCAGAGATTGAAGGAAAAGGAATCCAGAGACTGCCCCACCTGCTGATTCATCCTGTATACAAACCTAGACACGATTGTGGATATCAAGAAGTGCTTTGTGACAGGAGCCTGTTATAGCTGTCTCCTGAGAGGCTCTGCTAGAGCCTGACCAATACAGAGGCAGATGCTTGCAGTCAACCATTGGACTGAGCATGGGGTGCACAATGAAGGAGCTAGAGAAAGGACTGAAGGAGCTGAAGGGGTTTGCAAACCCACAGGAAGAACAATAATATCAACCAACCCGACTCCCCAGAGCTCCCAGGGACTAAACTGCCAACTAAGGAGTACACATGGAGAGAACCATGGCTCCAGTCCCATATGTAGCAGAGGATGGCCTTGTTGGGCATAAATTGTTGAGAGGCCATTGGTCCTGTGAAGGCTTTATATACCAGTGTCGTGGAATGCCAGGGTAGGGAGGCAGAAAGAAGTAGGTGGTTGGTTGGGAGAGTACCCTCATAGAAGGAGGGCGAGGGGCGATGTGATGGGGGGGGAGGGTTCCAGAGGGGAAACTGAGAAAGAGGATAGCATTTGAAATTTAAATAAATAAAATATCCAATAAAAAATTGTTTGATCCTGATGTTGAAGATAGGAAGATCTTGCAAAGCCTGCCCACAGTAACTTAGGGGCAGTTTAGAGAAAGCACCTCTTCCTTTTCCTGTGCTCCCTGGACCGCTCTCATTGTCTCTGCAGCAGGGAGGTTAGATTTAGCATGCCGTAAAATTTGAAATTACCCTTTAAATGTGCCTGGATTACCTGTCCAGCAGCAGAGAGGCGCACACAAATCGCAAGTCATTGGAAGGAAGCATCTCTCTTGGCATCGCCTGGAGGAGATTTTGATGAGTGCTGGGTGTCCTGAGGCAAAGGCAGCTTTTGTGTTGGAGTCATTAGTGATAGGAGACATGCTGTCTAAAGCCACAAGGCCATAATTAAGGTTATGAATAGTGGATTTTAAAAAAAAAATTTTTTCTCAGAATGCAGGACTAAGCCCAGATCCTTGTGCTTGCTAGGCAAGTACTCTACCACAGAGCTAAATCCCCAACCCCAACAGTAGCTATTCAAATGAAGGCTTGTATGTAGTTGCTCATTTCATGTGAATTGTATGGTAGGCAAAAAGGAAAAAGAAAAAGAAGGAAGAGGAGCCATTCTGGGTATCCATTGTTGCCTCAAATTTTAGTGCTTAAAGACAGCTGCATTTAGATACCTGTCTTGGTATCATGTGTTGTAAGACTATGGAGAGCCTTAGCTTACCGGGGATCCCCTGAGTGAACTACGTGAAGCAGGGATCGGTGCAAAAAGCAAGAAGAATTTATTGTTCTAGTGCACTGAGGTCGTCCCAGACCCTAAGGAGAGGTGGCAACCCCCAGCACCTGGTTGGGAGATTTTATATGGTTTCCAGCTGCAGAATAGAACATCAGCTAGGCACAGTATGATTGGCAGAATAGTGCACCCTTTAAACTGATTGGTCTTTAGGGAATGAGGTAATGAGGACTTCTATTGTCTGAACGTGGGCAATGGTTCATCCTGTGCAATGTGTCCCAACCAGCCCTATTGTCTGAGAAATTTTAATTAGCCTCGCCCTTCCAGAGGGCCAGTGTATCATGACCTTCCCAAAGTTCTTAAACTGACCTTTTCAGTGTCAGGAATTTGGGTGGGTCTCAGCTGGGAGATTTTTCTGTTCCTCGGAGCATCAAGCTATCATCTCAGTGTCCTTTACCTGGGTTCTGATCTGGAGAGTTCAGGACAGCTTCATATACATGATCAGTGGTTTCACTAGTACACTTGGAATGATAAGCCCTCTTTCTTTCCAGGACTCTTCATACAGTCCCTTCAAGGGGCAAGATGGTATGAGTCTGTAGAAGTAAGCATCATGCTTAAAAACAGAAAGTAGACATCATTAGCTCTTTAAGATACAGCATAGCTTCTGTGTGGAAGTGCGAGGAATCTCAGCTTGTACATAATCTCAGCTTCACACCCATATCCTCCCAGGAGCCACTCCCATCCCAGTCTTAGGCTTGTCCCAAAGATGCTCCAACTGATTTCTCTCTCCCAGACCTCTCATTCCTCCCATCACTGCAACCCACCACACCTGATACCCACCTGAATTCCCATCCTCACACCCTCTCGATCCTAGGTCCCTTTCTCCATTTACACACAATGTGTATTTCATTTCCCCTTGTGTGTGAGATTCAGGAATCCTTTCTTGGAGCCTCCTTATTACTTAGTTTCTTTGGGTCAGTGGATTGTAGCCTGGGAATCTGTCCTTTATGCCTAATATCCACTTTTAGCTATTCACTTTTAATATTCACTTTTAACATACCATGCCTGCCTTTCTGGGTTTGGATTTCCTCAGGATAGTTGCTAGTTTCATCCATTTGCTTGCAAATTTCATGATGTCCTCATTTTTATTAGCTGAGTAGCATTACATTGTGCAAATGTACCACATTTTCTGTATCTATTCTTTGGCTGATAGACATCTGGGTTGTTTCTAATTTCTGGCTATTATGAATAAAACTGCTATGTACACAGTTGAACATATATTCCTGTGGTATGGTGGAACATCTTTTGAGACTATGCCCACAAATGGAATAGATGGGTCTTGATGTAGAACTATTCCCAGTTTTCTGAGAAACTACCAGATAGATTTCCATAGTGGTTGTATAAGATTGTACTTATACAACCAGCAATGGAAGAGTGTTTCCCTTGCTCCACATCCTTACCAGCAAGTCCTGTCACTTGAGGTTTTCATTTTAGCCATTCTAAAAGATATAAGATGGAATCTCAGAGTTGCTTTGGTTTGCATTTTCCCTGATGACCAAGGACATTGAACATTTCAAATGTTTCTTGGCCATTTGAGATTCTTCTGTTGAGACTTCTCTGTTTAGCTCTTGGCCCCATTTATCTTATATTTTATTGGATATTTTATTTATTTACATTTCAAATGTTATCCCCTGTCCCAGTTTCCCCTCTTGAAACCCGCAATCCCATCCTCCCTCCCCCTACTTCTATAAGGGTGTTCCCTCACCCACCCACCTACTCCTGCCTCCTTGCCCTGGCATTCTCCTACACTTGGGCATCAAGTCTTCACAGGACCAAAGTCCTTTCTTCCCATTGATGCACCACAAGGCCATCCTCTGCAACATATGAGGCTAGAGCCACGGGTCCCTGCATGTGTTCTCTTTGGTTTGCAATTTAGTCATGGGAGCTTGGGGTGGGGGAGGTCTGGCTCCTAGATATTGTTTTTCCTATGGGTTTGGAGACCCCTTCAGTTCCTTCAGACCTTTATCTAACTCTTCCATTGGGAACCCCATGCACAGTCCAATGGTTGGCTTTGAGCATCTGCCTCTGTATTATCTGGTATATTGGTATTTACTATCTTGAGCTTTTTAAATATTTGGGTATTAGACCTCCTGTGGATATAGAGTTGGTGAAGATCTTTTCCCATTCTATTGACTGCAGTTTTGTTCTTTTGGCAGAAGCTTTTTAATATCATGAGTTCCCATTTATTAATTGTTGATCTTAGTGCCTGAGCTAGCAGTGCTCTGTTCAGGATGTTGTCTCCTATATCAATACAATCAAGGTTCCTAAATTCTCTTCTACTAGATTCAGTGTATCTGGTGTCATGTTAAGGTTTTTGATCCACTTGGAGTTGAGTTTTGTGCAATGTGAAAAATGTGAATCTATTTACACTATTCTACATGCAGGCATCCAGTTAGTCCAGCACCATTTTGTTGAAGTTTTTTTTTTTTTTCCTTCTATTGTATGACCTTGGCTTCTTTGTCAAAAATCATAGGTGTCCATAGGTGTGGCATTTTATTTCATGGTCATGCATTTGATTCCATTTGTCAACCTGTTTGTATGTCAATACAATGAAGTTTTGCTGTAAATATGGGATTCTGATACCTCCAGAGGTTCTTTTATTCTATAGGATTGTTTTCTATATTCTGTTTTGTTTTGTTGTTTTGTTTCTTGTTTTTTCATGTGAAGTTGAAAATTGTCATTTCAAGTCCTATAAAGAATTGTGTTCGAATTTTTATGGGAATTCCACTGAATTGGTAGATTGCTTTTGGTAAGATTGCCATTTTTTTCTGTATCAATCCTAATAATACATGAGCATGTGAGATCTTTGCATCATCTGATATCTTCCTCAACTTTTTTCTTCAGATAATTGAAATTCTTGCAATAAATGTCTTTTTCTTCCTTGGTTAGAGTTATTTTATATTATTTGTGGTTATTATGAAGGGTGTTTTTTTCTGTAATTTCTTTCACAGCCTGTTATTTTGTTTATAGAAAGGACAGCTATTGAACTTTTAAAGGTAATTTTGTATCCAGTCACATTGCTGAAGGTGTTTATCAGCTGTAGATGCTCTTAGGTTGAATTTTTGATAAATACTATCACACCATCTGGGAGTAGAGATACTTTTAGTTCTTCCTTTCCAGTTTTATCCCCTTGATCTCTTCTAGTTATCTCAATGCTCTAGACGGAGCATTCAAGTACAATATTGAAAGATACAGAGTCAGCAGTCAGTCTTGTCTTGTCTGTGATTTTAGTAGAATTACTTTAAGTTTATCGCCATTTAATTTGATGTTGGCTATTGGCTTACCATATATTGCTTTTATTGTCTTTATGTATGGGCTTTGTATCAATAATCTCTCCAAGAATTTTAACAAGAATGCCACTGGATTTTGTCAAAGCTTTTTCTGCATCTAATGAGTTGATCATGTGGTTTCTTTTTCCTTCAGTTTGTTTGTATGGTCGATGTTGTTGATAGAGTTTTGTATATTAAATCCCTTTTATCCCTGGAATGAAGCCTCCTTGATCAGGGTGGATGATGCTTTTATGTGTTCTTTAATTTGGTTTTTGAGTATTTTATTGTGTATTTTTGTATGAAAGTTTGTAAAAGAAGGTGATGCGAAATTTTGTTTCTTTGATCTTTGTGTGACTTAGGCATCAGAATTACTGAGGCCTCATATAATGAGTTTTCTAATGTTCCTTCTGCTTCTATTTTGAGTAATAGTTTGGGGAGTGTTGGCAATATCACTTCTTTGAAAGTCCAGTAGAAATCTCTACTAAAATAATTTAGCCCTGGGTTATTATTTTTATTGGAAGAATTTTTATGGCTGTTTATATTTCCATAGGGGTTATAGAATTATTTAAAATACTTACCTGGATTTTATGTAACTTTGGAAAGTGGAATATATCTATCAAAAAATTATTTATTCCATTTACATTTTCCAATTTTGTCGAGTACAGGCCTTTTAAGATTCTTTGGATTATCAGTGTCAGTTATGCCCTCTTTTCATTTCTGGTTTTGTTAATTTGGATGCCGTCTCTCTGCCTTTTAGTTTGTTTGGCTAAGAGTTAATCTCTCATATTGATTTTTTTTTCAAAGAACCATCTCTTGGTTTGATTGATCCTTAGCATTGTTTTCTCTGTGTCTATTTGATTTCTGCCCTGAGTTTGATTATTTCTTGCCATCTCTTCCTCTTGGGTGAGTTTGCTTCTTTTTGTTCTAGAGCTTTTAGGTGTGCTTTTATATTGTCACTTTGAAATCTCTCCAATTTCTTTAGGAAAGTTATTCTTTAATGCTATGAACTTTCCTCTGACACAGCTTACACTGTGTCCCATAAATTTGGGTATGTTTTGCCTTTATTTTCATGGAATTCTAAAAGAATCTTTAATTTCTTTCTTTCTTTTTTTTTTCCCCTGACTCTGTGATCATTGAGTAGAGAGCTTTTCATGTTCTACTAGTTTATAGGCTTTCTCTTGTTTTTGTTTTGTTGAACTCCAGGGACTATTGTGATTTTTTTTTTTTTTTTGTTAAGACTTGCTTTGTAAAAGAGTATATGATCAATTTTGGAGAAGGTTCTGCAGTGTGATAAGAAAAAGTTATAAACTTTTTTGTTTGATTGAAATATTCTGAAGATATTTGTTAGGTCCATTTGATTCATAACATGTGTTAGCTTCATTATTTATTTGTTTATTTTTTTCCTATCTCAATAATCTGTTCATTTGGGGTAGTGGGTATTGAAATTTTCTACTATTAATATGTGGATTCCAGTGTGTGACTGAAGCTTTAGTAATAATGTTTCTTTTAAAAATGTGTGTGCCCTTACATTTTGAGCATAAATATACAGAATCAAGATGTCATCTTGATGGATATTTCCTTTGAAGACTATGCAATCTAGTTTTTCTTCTCTTTTAATCAATTTTGGTAAGCAGTCTATTTATTATATTAGATTATCTATCCAAGCTTTCTTTTTGGGTTTCTTTGCTTGGAATTTTTTTCTAGCCCTTTACTCTGAGTTAATATCTATCTTTGTTCTTCAGGTATGTTTCTTTTATGCAGTTGAATGATCACATCCATTCACACCCATTCTGTTGGCCTCAGTCTTTTTATTAGGGAAGTGAGTCTATTGCTAATTCCCAGTGATTTTTGATGCCTCTTATTGTGGTGTTGAGCCAGAAATAAAGTTTATCTGGGAAAACTGGGGGAAGTAAAGGACTTGAAACCATAATCAAGATAAATTATGTGAGGAAAAAAAAATCTTCAATGAAAGGTATTAAACGGAAAGAAAATTTCTTAAGTTGATAAGAGTGATACAGCAGAACACTTAATATCCCCCTACATTCATGCACATGAATATATATATATATGTATATATATATATATATGTATATATATATATTGTAAATTAGGTGTAAATTAGGTAAATAAAATATAGATGTTCTACTCTTTTGAGAGAGTATGTTGAGAATAAAAATTAAAGTGGGTTTCCTAAGGAAATAATAACAATTTGGGCTTTTCAAAATTATACAACTATCCATTTGTTTAGTAGATATTTATTGGACACTGTCTTGTGGCCACTTTTGAGTCAGCTTCTGAGCCCGTGAGAATGAATAAGTATCTTTAGTATTTAAATGGAAGCATAAAAATAATCTTTGAACAGTGACCTAAGATGACAGAACAATTTTATAAGTATGTAGTGGCTATTCCTGGTTGTCAACCTAACTATATTTGAAATGAACTACAATCTAGAATTGGAAGGCTCACCAGTGAACCTAATCTAGAGGCTGGGAGATAGAAGTTTCTGATCTGGATCTTGGTATGGAGATCTTGAGACACAGTGGTGATTGAATCCAGAAGATTAAGACAGGGAGATCTCCGAGTTCAAGGTCATCTGAGATTAAAAGTGTGGTGGCACACACCTTTAATCTGGGCTACACCTTCTGCTGGAGACCATATAAGAACATTGGAGGAAGGGAGTCTGGCTCTAGCTCTTCTGCCTGCTTGCCGTGTGAGACTAAGAAACTGCTAGACCCTTGGACTTCCATTCACAGCTACTACTGAATCATTGTTGGGAATTGGACTGCAGACTGTAAGTCATCAATAAATTCCTTTACTATATAGAGACTATCCATAAGTTCTGTGACTCTAGAGAACCCTGACTAATAGAGAGTACAAATATGAAAATAATGTATGCACCATTTAGAATGTCAAAGTTGTAAAAAAATATATTGTGGTTCTCTTGAATCATTCATTACAGGCTTTAATTTTCTTTTTAAGAAGTCATTATCTCCAAAATAAAACATATCAAACTCATAACATGAGTTATAGCCCATGCTAAACTTTTATAAGTATACTCTGTTAAAAACAGGCCTGAATATTTGAAAGAAGTAAAACAACTTAAGCATTTACTTTCCAAGATAATTTTCTTCTTTTCTGGTCAAAAATGTCTCTCACCATCTTGAAGGATACGCATTGATTAATATTTAGTGATGAAACTTTGAGGCTATATTTTCCTCAAAATCCATTCCTGTGAATGTGTGAGGAGATGTATAACAATTTGATAAGTAGCTCAGGAAAAGCATATCTGAGCAAATTCATTTACATAGTAAGAGTCAGAGGAAGCCCAATTTGGAAGCTGGTCATTTATATTATTTATATTAATGAAAAGGAACTTCATACAGATTTTATGGAAGATTACTTAGAGAAATATAAAAAGATAAAATAAAATCTTTCATGCTGTTAGAAAAAGGGTTATGCAACTATATGCAAACATTTTTCAGTTCTATAAGACTGTCATGAATACAGTATATAAAAATATATAAACTTTAAACTGAATACACACATGGATAATGGTAGATCATATAGAATAATAGATAGGTAACATCCAAGTTCTACAGCAATCATTGAAGTAATGTAAAATTACTGTAAAATGTAAGAATTGAAGTAATGACACAGTTTCTCTAACTTGTGCTAATATCTAGCTCTATAAACTACAGACACTCAGCTATTAGCAACAAACTAACTACATGGAGTAGTTTAAAAATGCCTACTATAGGGATTGCAAGCTTTTACAACCACTCTGGAAAACAGTCTGGCAGTTCCTCAAAAAGTTGGACATAGTACTACCTGAAGAGCCAGCAATTCCTCTCCTGGGCATATACCCAGATGATGTTCCAACTGATAATAAGGACACATGCTTCACTATGTTCATAGCAGCCTTGTGTATAATAGCCAGAAACTGGAAAGAACCCAGATGTTCCTCAACAGAGGAAAGGATACAGAAAATGTAGTGCATTTACATAATGGAATACTACTCAGCTATTAAAAACAATAAATTTATGAAATTCTTAGGCAAATAGATGGATCTGGAGGATATCATCCTGAGTGAGGTAACCCAACCACAGAAGAACTCACATGATAAGCACTCACTGATAAGTGAACATTAGCCCAGAAACTTGGAATACCCAAGATACAATTTGCAAAACACATGAAAATCAATAAGAACGAAGACCAAAGTGTGGATACTTCATTCTTCCTTAGAATAGGGAACAAAATACCCCTGGGAGGAATTACAGAGACAAAGTTTGAAGCTGAGACAGAAGGATGGACCATCCAGAGACTGCCCTACCTGGGGATCCATCCCATAATCAGCCACCAAGCCCAGACACTATTGCATATGCCAGAAAGATTTTGCTGACAGGACCCTGATATAGCTGTCTCTTGTGAGGCTATGCCAGTGCCTGGCAAATACAGAAGTGGATGCTCACAGTCATCTATTGGATGGAACACAGGACTCTCAATGGAGGAGCTAGAGAAATTACCCAATTAGCTGAAGGGGTCTGCAACCTTATAGGAGGAACAGCAATATGAACTAACCAGCACCCCCAGAGCTCATGTCTCTAGCTGCATATGTAGCAGAAGATGGCCTAGTCAGCCATCACTTGGAAGAGAGGCCCCTTAGTCTTGCAAACTTTATATGCCCCAGTACAGGGGAATGCCATGGCCAAGAAGCAGGAGTGGGTGGGCTGGGGAGCAAGGTAGGGGGAGGGTATAGAAGACTTTCGCGATAGCATTTGAAATGTACATGAAGAAAACATCTAATAAATAATTGTTAAAATAAAATGCCCACCACAGTTATAGAAGACAGCAGTGATTAGCATGATTTGAAATGTGGGGGAGATTTCAGATGAGAAGAATTTTAATATGTGACCTAAAGACTTTGCTTTGTGATATTTTGGTGAAAAACGTGGCTGTTTTCTCCTCTTGTCCAAAGCTAAATCTGCTTGAGGCTAAATTGAAAAGGCTTAGATTAATTACACATGCAGAAAAGATTTCAAAACAGCTTAATGTGGACTGGTTCCTGTGGTTATTAGTGGTCATGATTATGCACATCTACAGTAAAAAGGATCAACTTTAAATACATCACTCAGAAGGCAGAGGCTGATGAACTTCTGAATACTAGGCCACCCTATTCTATGGAGCAAGTTCCAGTACAGTCAAGCTTAGGCAATGAAGGAAACCATTGAAAATAATAAGCAAGTAGAGATATAACTGAGGGGGCCATTTTCCATGGTCAGAAAACAGTAGAACTTGACAGCTAAGGCTACATGGTTCTGACTACAGAGTCAAGTATACTCGAAAGGGGTTAATAAATCTTTTTTCTTGACTAAAGAATGCTGTTGAAGATTGTGTCAGGGGTGTCCCTACATGGAAGCCTAGAGAGACCACTGTATGCTTTGATGGTGAAGCCTAGGCTGGCTTTGAGACTTCAAGATGTTGGAGATGTCAGAGTCATGGGATACTTGTCAAGGAATGCTGATAACATAAAGTGGAACCAGCCTGAGAGAAAGAAGTATGTTCAATGAACAAGGCTGAAAAGACTTAGAAATCTGAAGAGGATTTTGATATCAGACAAGAAGATGGAGAGTTTGGAGTAAGCAAAGACTGGTTGGCAGTTTTGCTTCAGTCCAGTATTTACTCACTATTGTCCCTTTCCTTCTTTTTGGAATCTCTATCTATCTCTATCTCTATCTCTATCTCTATCTCTATCTCTATCTCTATCTCTATCTCTATCTCTATCTCTATCTCTATCTCTATCTCTATCTCTATCTCTATCTCTATCTCTATCTCTATCTCTATCTCTATCTCTATCTCTATCCCTATCCCTATCTCTATCTATATATATACTGTGCCATTACATGTTGGAAGAATGTAATCTTGTAATCTTGTTTTATTTTGATTTTACAGAGGTGACAGTAGTTACAAGATTGTAAGATTCTCCAAAGAGACTGTAGAGTTTTAAGCAGGTTGTAGACTGACAGACTATGGGGACTTTCGAAATCATATTAAAGGTGTGTCTCTATTATGATAAGGCTACAAATGTATGAGGGCTTTGGAGTAGAATGTGGTGATATAAAATTGGTCTCCATAGGCACATATGAAATTACACTATTTGGAGTTGTGTACCTACTTTTTGGTAGGGACGTTCTTGTTGTTGGAACTGTGTCCTTGTCTATGTGCTGCCATGTACCCTGCCATGATGACTAGCCCCAATTAAATTCTTTATTCATAAGAGTTGCTGTGATAATAGTGTTTCTCCACAGCAATAGAAACCATAAACAAGAAGATCATATTCTCATCTAACTGCATCAGGACTTGTCATGTACATGATTTTGAATCTCAACACTCAGTTATATTATAGTACCTACTATAGATCCATCTACTCTATCTGCCTTTGAGTCTCTATCAAAAAATTATTTGTTTAACCTTGAAAGAAATTTGTTAAATTGGTCAGTTGTATCTTGTGAATATAGCTTTTATTTTCTTAGCAATTATAATGTGTTTACTATATTAAGATTTTTTAACATTAAAACATATCTTAGGCCCACATGTATATGTAGTGTTATTAATATACATTTATTTTCTTTATTTTTGTTGGAGCCTCCCAGCTCTCAGTTGCCACTGGACCACCTGTGGTTATAATCTTCAGATCTGCCAAGCTTTACTGTCTATACTGATCACTGTCTTTGAAAGCCCAGATCCACCAGTGGAAATCTGCAGATGTGCCAGAGCTGCTCTGCTGTCACTGTGTCTCCACCACCTGCTGAGAAAACCATTTGATGTCCCAGAAGACAACATCCTTTGGACCCTCCTACGGACATTCACCTGTGCCTTCAAAGACTGGGGATGGGGACTGGGGTTTTTCCCACACTATATAAACTGAGCTCCTACATTAAACTTTGAGCCTCGATCAGAATATTTTGTCCTGGCTTCCAAATTTCTCTCGCACATTCCATTTCAGCCCAGCCCGCATCTCAGGATGAACCCAGACTGGATTAAAGTGAGTTTTACTGCAGGCAGAAACTCACATATTTTAAACTTTTGTTCAGTATAAAATATTTTAATGAACAATTCTAAACACTTCCCTGTCACTTCATAGACAGCGTATAGCCCTGTATATAAAGTAGATTTCAACACACACCCAGTGAGGAACACAGATTAAGGAGGCAGTGCTTCCAATACACAGTGCTTCCTATGTTCCCTTTTTGAAAAAAAAAATTTAATCAGTATTCATAATGATAGGTATCATTACCAAATTTTTATTTTTCATTAAGTTTGATCCTATTCATACCCACTAAGTAACTCAGTTGTTTCTCCTCCTCCCTTGTAACCCCTTATAGTCTATAACATTCTTTCTACTTTCAGTGCACTTTGATTAGCAGGATTTCAAATTCTATCCATTTTTCTGAAAAACAAAATGATAATTGTGATAAGTTTGTCCTTATGGATAAAACTGCATTATTCATATGCAGCTAATTTTCTTTGTTCTTCATTTCTCGGTGGACATGTAGGCTGATACCTTTCTATTGTTAAAATTTCTGCAACAGACAGGGTATCCAACTATTTCTAGGGTATGCTGAATTAAATGACTTTAACTATGTATTCCAGAGTAGTATCACTACCATATTAAATTTCTACCTTTATTCTTTGAAAAAATCCCATATGAACTTCCATAATGTTTGCACTGACTTACTTGGAAAATTAGGGTTTCATATGGACCTATGTCTCCTACATTCCCATCAATATCTGCCATTCATTTTCTTGATGTCAGCCATCATTTCTAGAGTTAGATGAAGAGCTTTGATTTGAATTTTGATTATCTCTAAGGATGTTGATTATTTCACTGTATTTATTTTAATTTAATAGGTAGTAAATCTATCAGCCGATTTTTGGTTAAATGTTACTGGTGTGGTTTCAATCAGAATGCCTTTATAGGCACTGAATGCTTTGCCATCAGAGATTATCAATACTTGGGAAAACTAGAAGGTAATACCTTGTTAAGTTAGGTAGAGCCTTTTTGGAGGAAGTGTATCACTGCAGGTGGACTTTGAGTTTTCAGAAACCCAATCCAGGCCCAGCAGCTCTCTCTCTCTCTCTCTTCCTACTGCCTTCATTTTTGGATGTAGAACTGGCAGCTATTTCTCAAGCACAATGTCTTCTTGCCACCCATGATTCCTTCCAGGCTGATAATTGGCTAAACCTCTGAAACTTTAAGCAAGCCTCAAGTAAATACTTTCCTTCATAAAAGCTATTGTGGTCATTGTGTCTCTTCATAGCAATATAACATAGAGTAAGACATGTATAGTTAGCTGCATTGTTTGAGATCTGTCATAAAGCAGGAACATCCTGGTAAAAAGGTCTAGCATAGAAAAAAAAAAAACTGTTCACCTCATAGTGGTCAGGAAGATTGCATAGCAAAGGAAGAAGGGGCCATAGAAAGGAGAATTGTTCCTGAAATATCCCAGGATGATAATTCTAAATTCTTCACCATCTCTCCTAAATCCCATGAAAGTAACTTTCCCTAGGCAAAGTATGGAGATGCTGACCATGTACAAGCATACTGTAGTGGCTTGATGTTTTGTGAGCATACCCAAATTCCACAGGAGTACTTGTTATCTTTGAGGACTTAAGCTTTGCTCAGTGCATTTTCAGGCAAGGTCACAGAAAGCTATAATTCTGTAAGTGGGGATACCCAAGCAGAAAAGGAGGGAGTACAAAACCTATGGATTTTATAAATGAATCAGATACCTCTGGATCTGTTTACTTTCTATGAAGTAAAAACTATGAGTACTGCTGTATGTGAATTAATCTTCATATTTGCTAACCTTTTGGATATAATTCATATTTTAACTACAGTATGAACCTTCTACTCCATCTCAACCTATTTTTGTTTGTTTGTTTGTTTTCTGACCAAATAACCTTTAGTTTTATTTAAATAACCTTCAGTGAGAACACAGCCATTTTCTCACCCATCCCCATTCACCTCACAAGGAGGTTTACAGACTGCCCTGGGTTCTTCACTGGCTAACTGCTGGAGCTGGAGTATCCACATTAGAGCAGGGGTTTTTGATTGCCTCATCAATGGACACAATAAGGCCTCAAAAGCTGCTCTCAGAGCATTGATGTGCACCATGGATGGCTCCCACACGAACACCTGGAAGTTGTCTGTAATGTCCTCTTTGATGATGTCCAACCTATACCACATGCCCCCTGTGCATGCTGAGCCAGCAGCTTATTGAGTTCTTTTGTCCCATCAAACCCAGCATTGTCACATAACTGTCATGGAATAATCTCCAGGGCCTTTGCATATGCCCCAATCAACAGCTGCTATTTCCCAGGAATGGTTCATGAGTAATCCTGTAGGTATTTGGAAAGCTCCATTTCGATGGCTTCACAACCAGCCACCACAGAGTTATTCTTGATGGCCCTTCTCACAATCATGATGACATCATGGACAAACTGCTCAGTGCTACCACAGAAGACGATGGTACATGTCTTGTCTTTAGGGTAGGCAGTGAAGAAATTGTACCTCTCTTCTTCAATTTGGATCTCTTCAAACACCACACAGCAGCCCAGCACATGTAGAAGCAGAGCATTCACACTGATCTGGATAGAGCCTCTACAAGCCTTCATCATCCTCTTCAGATCCTCTTCAGGCACATTGCCAGCACAGAACTTGTCCCTATCAGCAAAGTACTGGGTGACCCCATCCCCAATAAGGAGTTAGACAAGATAACTTTGGCTCCAGACAGACGGATCTTCTCTAACTTGTAATAGAAAATGTTCCATTTGGCACCAACAATTGCCTGATAATCTTCCACTGTGTGGACTCTAATTTCAGCATTATCATTTTCTGCTTTCAGCTCAAGCTCAACTGTCAAGAGGGCAATGTTTGGGTTCTTATACTTCTTAGGCTGCATTTTAAACCCAGCACAGGAGAGAGTCTTCTTGAATACAACTCGAGCCACCAGCTGAGATTCCTCTAGGACTTCCCCCTGCACCTTCTTAATGCCAATCATTTTAGGCTGCATCAGTTCGTCAAGCAGCACCACAACATCAAACACCATCTTGGCAAAGAAGGCCTTCTGCTGGGAGATCAGCTTGGAGCTCAGGGTCATCACTGCATACTTCTCTAGCATCCTCTTCTGTTATACTTTATATTGCTTCTTCACAGTCACAGCTATCTCTTTGATTGTGTTAACAACCAACTGGGTGGCTGTGCAGAAATCTCAGACGATGGTCTGAGGATGTAAACCTTCCTCCATGTAAGGCTTCACCTGCTTCATAAACTCTGAATCCAGCAGGGTCATTGAGGCGGTGCCATCTCCAACTTCAGCATCTTGTGATTTAGCTATGTCCACAAAATCTTTGCTGCAGAATGGACAATATTGAGGAGTTTCAGAATTGTGGCCCCATCATTAGAATTTGTTGCTATGCCTCAGCCATCCACAATAAGTTTTTCCATGCCATGGCAACCCTGCATGGTTCTTCCATCCTCAGCAATCACTTGGCAGGCTCTGATGTCACTCACTAGCTGAAGACTGTAGAAGCTGTCATTACCATCCCTCTTTCAATAGGATAACTGGTGTGGGCATCATCTTGGAAGTGGTTTTGGATACCTGCAACTGGTCTCTCATTTCCACCTTTGAGTCTGACCAAAGAACACAAGGAAAGCTACCACAAGTGATTAGAAAGCCCTGTTCTACTGTCATCACTTCTCACCTTCACAGGCGAATATATGCACTATAATTTATAAAAGCAAGTAAGATGTGTTGCCTTTTTTTCTGATATCTTCCATTTTACACATAAAAATATTATTGTCCATAAATTAATGTTATTCATTTATGCATGTAATTTGTATAAATGACAAATTTATCAGAGCAAGATATATCCCAAGATTGTATTTCAATAGAAAAAGTGAAGATCATTTTTGGCACTAAGTGAAGATCCTTGCAACTAAGGTGAGAAAATCTCTGCGGTGGGCTAGTTTCAGTACTAAATTTTGAATTACATCTCAAACACAGCACAAATGCACCACTACTAGGGACTCAAAAGAAGAAATTCAAACTATGAACCTAGGTGCATGCAAAAGGACAATGGGAGAATACAGGAGCTCAGCATTTATTTAACAAGCAAATGATTTCAAAGTATGAATCTGAAACATACCTCAAGGACTCAGACTCAGCTACCAAATGTTACTCAAGATAAGATCAAGCATATGATCATATGGAAGGTTTCTAAGTTAATTGTTAAAACATGGGTTTACTAAAAACAGTCCAAAGTGACAACTAAGGATCTAATAAGAAAACCCAGAATCTAATATAATATCTAGACTTCTGATGCTAATGCTTCCTTCAATATTACACATATATTTCACATATCACACATGTTCTTGATTCTTTTGCTATATATTACTAATACTGAATTCTGTTTGTTCTTATGCACATATTATGCTGTTTAATGTTATTTATACTTCAAAATGTTGAAATTCACAAGTCCCTTATTTCATATTAATTGGCATTAGCCATGACTTTCCTTAAAAAAAAATAACATGAAAACATTATATGTTGTAGAGATAATTTTGTTAAATCTATTATTTCTGAGCCTTATTAAATAATGCACAAAAAATGAACGAGTAATAGCATCTAGAAATACTGTAAAAAAACCAATGGAGGTGGTGGTTTTAGGTAAGAATTGACCAAATAAGACAGGATTGTGGAAAATAATCATGCTTACTAAAAAATCAAGTTTCTAATCTACACAGTCAATAAAAATGATAAGAAAATAAATTAATGACTGAACAATCCTATGTCACCTCATAGCTTGTCAGGTCTAGTTGCACCCGGTGACACATGACACACAGATGCTCTGGCTACAGTCAGCAATGATAACATATTTTGAGAATAAAATGTATTTTTCCCACCTAAATCCACATTTCTCACTTCACTTACTGCTAAGTGATAATGAATATTTTGATTCAGTTGATTACCTAAAATATGGCCTTCTTTACATTTGAGAAGTAGATGTGTTAAATGCTAACAGTGGGGTTTAGTACTATACTGACTATGGATTTCTAAGGAAGAAAAATATTTGTCATGTTTCTTCACAAGCTACTGGATCACGTAAGGGTCTAATTAAAATAATGCACGAATGAATTATAAAACAGCATTTGAATAAGGAATTACTAGATAATGAAAAAGAATAATTCTATTCTAAATTCTAAATATATAATTATTATGACATCAAGAAATTTGGAGTTTGATTTTACTATTTAATATAGAATAGTTAGCATTTGATAGAATTGAGATATGTTTTATTTAATAACATAAATATAAGATGACTATGCTTTAAGAAACTATATACTCAGTTGTCTTAGGGTTTCTATTCTTGCACAAACATCATGACCAAGAAGCAAGTTGGGGAGGAAAGGGGTTTATTCAGCTTACACTTCCATACTACTGTTCATCACCAAGGAAGTCAGGACTGGAACTCAAGCAGGTCAGAAAGCAGGAGCTGATGCAGAAGCCATGGAGGGATGTTCTTCACTGGCTTGCTTCCTCTGGCTTGCTCAGCCTGCTCTCTTATAGAACCCAAGACTACCAGCCCAGAGATGGCACCACCCATAAGGGGTCCTCCTGCTTGATCACTAATTGAGAAAATGCCTTGCAGGTGGATCTTCTGGAGGCATTTCCCCACCTGAAGCTCCTTTCTCTGTGATAACTCCAGCTTGTGTCAAGTTGACACAAAATTAACCAGTACGTAAGTTGTTACATGTGTTGTTATAGTAATGAAAAACTCCAGCCCCACCAACACATAAAGTCATCATAAATGTTCACAAGATAATACACTGTCCCACCACCGATGTTAACTGGTCTACAATGCTGTTCTAATTCACAAGCTGACACTCTGACATCTACTCAAGTCTTATACAAATCATATTCTTGGTAAACAAAGGTATTTTATTAAAAATAAAAATGACTAATAAAATCACATAAACACTACTGTACACATAAGAAATATAAATACTTGTAGCACTGATGATAAATTTTCACTATCATTTCCAAAAACAAGCATTTATTTTTCCAAGTAATGCAACCCCATGAGTGTATTAACTAAAATAAGCTCCCCCTAACCCCTGTTTCATAGGGAATTGTCAAGAATTACCACCTGCCCTGGGAGTCACTTGACTTAGACATCGTGCAGCTTTTATGGCACCCCCAGTGCCTGGCTCTTCATTATTTGCATGTAAAGCAATGCTAATGTTGCCCCAGGGATCCATAAAGGATGGCACAGTATTTCTCAAACTACAGTGTGCATACAAATCAAGTGAGATCTTGTTAAAATGCAAATGCTGATTCAGTGGGTCTGGAATAGGGCATGAACTTACATGTTTTAAACAAGCTCCCGGGTGATCTCCACGCTGCTGGTCAGTTACTGAATAACCATTTCATAGAGAAACAGTAAAACAAGGCTTTATCTCTACCAGCGAACAATTGCGTGTATCATTGCTTATCACTGCTGGGTTTTCGCCATTCCCATAGAGTTTCTCATAGTCATAGTATGCTGTGGGTGAGGTGTCTCTGGTGCGCCCTGCCTCAGTGAGATGGTCAGTCCTGATCATTTCTTTTTCCTTCTCCAGGCACAAACCCATGGACAGAAAGAACTTGCCTCCTTTCCTGCTTCTCCGTTGTTCTTCAAGCTAACCACCTCCTATTCTCCTTCTTTTTCACTCTCTTTCCTCTGACTTTTTTCTCTTGCATTACCCTTTCCAAAGCCCTCTAACCATAGACTCCATTCAGTTGTTCTTGTTTTCTTTTTCTTTCTGTTTTCTAAACCTAGGTTTAATTCTTTCATACTTCGAGATAAAGTATTACTGTGAAGAAATAGTTACACTCAATAAACGTTTTACTAATACCATGTATATGGCAATGTAGAGTTGTGAAACAACAACAATCGACAATGCCTGCCACACACATATTTAAAGACTCAAACTCACATCCTAGCGAACCTGACATACACTGAGGTATTTATTCATATATATATATATATATATATATATATATATATATATATATATAGGCCCAGGAGGTTTTTAGACCAGTCATTGTCAACCTGTAGAACTTGACCCCTGTTGAAAACTCAGATATTTACATAGTGACTCACAACTGCAGTAAAAGTACAGTTATGGAGAAACAACAAAAAAAAAATTTATGGTTAGAGTCAGTACAATATACAGAATTGTATTAAAGGGTTACACCATTAGGGAGGCTGAGAACCAGTTTTACACCCTGTGACTGTTACTATACTCACAAAAAATAAATTATTATATATGTACAAACAAATATATATGCACATATAATCATAATGGATGAAAATCGAGATCATGAATTTGAAGGAGCGTGGGGATGATTATATGGGAGGACTTCAATGGAGAAAAGGGAAGGTAGAAATATTGTCATTAAAATACAATTAAAAAATCTGACAATTCCACACCAAATCATGAAAGACAAAGGAAATATTATTCTGAGTCACTACCTTTCTATTCCTTATTATGCTGATCTATAATTCACTTCTTTCAACCTTTACAGGGGGTACCACAGAGCTATTTTAACCAAGGACTTGCCCCTTTTTAAAGATAAGCACAACCAATTATCATAAGATTTTCAAAGTTTTGCTCATTTAATTAATGTTAAAATAATAAAAAACATAAATCAAAGCCACAAATACAGCTTTACTTAAGTCTTAGATCTAATATGTATTGTTGTAAATGCTCCCTACTCTATTTCTTGTGTATAAGAATGTGTCTGATCAATTTTCACTATTCCTCATCCCATAATTTAACTACTGCCCATTTTTCATTTATTGTTCTGTTAGCATTTGGATTTTTTTCTTTGCCTTTTTACTTACTCTCACAAATTAAATTTGAAGTAAGCCCTAGGAATTTCTCATGCAAAAGCAAGTTTATACTGAAGGAATATGTTTCTGTAAAGCAACAGGAGCTCCAGATCTCTGCTGCCAACACACTGCCGGGGAAGCAGCAGCGAGACTGATCATATTTAGCTTCTCTCTTACTCATATTTACACACAGTGCTGTTATTGTTTTGTTTACAATGGCTTCTCTTCTAATAATAGCATCTCTGAAGCTCTCCAGCTTTGGTATCATAGGGAGCTTAAGTGCAGAGCTCTTGAGCTAATACTAATTCATCAAGACTGAACACAGTTTCAAAAAATATTTCCAAATGAAATAAAAATACAAGTTTAGACAAGCTAATTAGAACTGCCAGATTTCGTCTTTTATATTTAAAAAATGCACACTTGAAAAAGATAGCCTCTTCATCTGAGGCATTATGAAGAATGGGTATTTATAAGCAATAAAACTAGATTCTGTTTCTTACAATTCCTACATGAAACCAATTCTAAGAGTATAAGCTACCCATCATAAAACTAAAGTTTACAAAAAAAGGTAGGGAGTATGGTACAAGATGCAGGCATAGGTAAAACTTGCTAAATCCGGTTGAAGTTACTCAGAAATAAGTTCCCAATGGACAGTTGGTAGTGTTTGAGAGTAGAAAGCTCTGTACAATGCAGGACAGTCAGTTGAACAAAGAAGCAGGCTACAGAATGAGAAAACATTTTTAACAGCTATAGATGCAGCAGAGGGTTAATATCTAACTTGTAGAGGAATTTAAAAAAGCAAACATTTAAAACAAAACAAAACAAATCCAACCTGACTTTCAGATGTTGAACTGAACAGTGTTCTCAACAGGCTAGAAAAGCATATGTATCTGACATCTTCAGACACCAAAGAAATGCAAATTAAAATCATTCTGAGACTCCATCTCATCCTGGCCAGTCAGAACGGCTATTATAAAGAAATCAAAAGGCAATAAATGCTGGTGAAAATTTTGGGAAACAGGAGCCCTGTTCACTATTGGTGGGAGTAAAAGTTGGTGTAGCTTCTATGCTGTGGTGTTTCTCAATACATTATAAATAGAACTACAAGTTTATTAAGTTGTGGAATTCCTAAGCATATTCCCAAAGTCTCTTTACCTTGCAATAGAGACGCCTGTTCATCCATGTTCATGGCTGTACTACACACAATAGCTAGAAAATAGAAATGGATTTCTTGCTTATTTACTGAGTGGATAATGAATATTTGGTGCACAAACACAGGGGACTTGTATTCAGTTGTGAATAAAATAAAAATATAAAATTTGCAGGTAAATAGATTTAGGCTTGTTGGAACTGATGTGGCCTTCTAGGAGGAAGTGTGTCACTATATCGTCAAGCTCGGCCCCGTGTACGAGACCCTTCTCCTGGCTGCCTGCAGAGGAGAATCTCCTCCCAGACAGCCTTTAGATTAAGATGCAGAACTCTCAGCTCCTTCTCTAGCACCACATCTGCTTGCCTGCTGCCATGCTTCCCACCACAATGATACTAGACTGAAACTCTGAAACTGAATGCCAGCCCAAATTAAATATTATTCTTTATATGTGTTGTCTCCTCCTCGTAGCAATGAAACCCTAACTTAGACATACATATAGAAGCTGGGAAAGCAGAAAAGAGTGATTGAGATGAATAATGCCTTAAGGGAGCTGGCAGATAGTAAAACATAGATGATGCTATCTAATAGTTCGAGTAACGGATGAGAGGATGGAAGCATGATTGGTCTGGAGAACGTTAAACCAAATAAAAGTGGTGTAACTTTAATTTTTTTCAAACCCTATTTTTAATGATGGTTCTCAAACAAATTAACCACCCTTGTAGTCCACAGCCACCAGAGGTAGTGGAAAGAAAGGATACAGGGGAAGTTGATGTGATTAGAATGGTTCTTTGGAGCAACTCCTGCCTGTGTTGTCTGGAAATTGGCAGTTTAGTTCACAGGTTAGCAGGCAGGGGCAGTTCTACTTGCAAACACGTCACATATACACTAGCAGTCCAGTTTCATCGAATTGGGTTAGCAACAGCAGTAATATGACCTAGTAGAGACAGCCAAGCCTCAGCCTCAGCTTGAGTCAGCAGGAGGGACCCTGAGGGACACCTGAGGCACACAGCTGTGCCTCTCTCAAGGAAGCAAAGATCAGCAAAGATTGAGAACCACAAGCTTTACATGTGTAGCTAAACCAGCAAGCTAAGCTGTCTCTGTCACTCCATGAAGTCCTATTTATACCCTCCAAACATCATCACATGTCCTCCTCATGCCTTGCCTCACCATGTATTTTGCCTCACCCCATGTCCTCCAAAGTGGCAACAAACTATTAGACACAACCAGAAGTTTTTTTTTTTTTTTTTTTTTTTGGTGCATTTCTCTCTATGTAGTTTAAACAAATGTAGCTCAACTACACAGTGCAAGGTGGATCAATATATGCCTGTTGTTGGCAAATGTCTTTTCACATGCTTGCTTTAGCAGAATATCCTACTTCCTGTGTCTGCTTCAGTGAAACATTCCTTTACAAGTCTATCTTAGCCTTTCACAACTATGTCCAGATTAATGAAACCTTCCTTCACTTGATTGACCTAGCAAAACACTATCCAACTGACTTTCCAAAGAACCCTTAAGTTTCTACTTCACAGTGGTCAGAAAAAGCCATTTGGAAATCTACCATTTTAAGCCAATTAAAAATACTTTTGGATAGTTAGATGAGAGATATTAATGAGAAGAGAATGCTATTTCTTAAGGTCATGGGATATCATGCAAAAATCTCAGTGTCAGATATGAGATACTTCCTTATGCATTATTGTCATGGAGGCTCAGAGGGTCCTAAAGTAATACAAGCTTTTGTTGTTCCTCTTGGTTGCCCACAAGAACCAGTTGAAACAACCCTACTACTAAAGAGGCCACAGATTTAGGGATATGAATCAGAGCAGAGCTGAAAAGTTCCTCCCAAATGGTTACCTTTCATAGGACTAAGGGTAGAAATACAGGTTGCTAGGGAATATTGCTTATCTCTTAACAGTATAATGCCAACAGGCCTTGAAAGATGCATGTAGTATTATAAGATTCATGCCTAGTATTGTAAACCTAGTAAAAATAATCTGTTCAATAAATCATTTCAAAAATCAATAAAATATTACACTAAGAGGTACATTAAGATTACTTCATGGCTGAGGAAGTCTTGAGTTTTTAAGTAAAAATGTGGTTTCAAATGGAATTCCATGCTCATACACACGTGTTACCCCAAAAATTTTATTGCACAAACTATGGTGAATCTAGATATTTGTGTCTACTAAAGGTGCTGATAATAAATGTTTATTGAGTGATCAGCTCTTTTTCTTTCTTTTTATTTTCTCTTACCAATTTCTTTTTTGATATTTTTTAATTTACATTTCAACTATTATCCCCGTTCCCTATTTCCCATCTGAAAACCCCATATCACAACTCCCCCTTCCCCTACTTCTATGAGGATGCTACCCCACCCACCCACCCATTCCTGCCTCCCTGTCCTGGCATTCCCCTACAAGGGCCTCTCCTCCCATTGATGTTCAACAAAGCCATCCTCTGCTTCATGTGTGACTGGAGCCATGAGTTGATGGCTCTTTTGTAGGTGGTTTAGTCCCTTGGAGTTCTGGGGTGTTTGGTTGGCTGATATTATTGTTCTTCCTATGGAGTTGCACCCCTTCAGCTCTTAGTCCTTTCTCTAACTCCTCCACTGAGGACCCGGTGCTCATTCCAATGGCTGGCTGCAAGCATCTTCCTCTGTATTTATCAGGCTCTTGCAGAGCATCTCAGGAGACAGCTATATCAGGCTCCTGTCAGCAAGCACTTATTAGCATCCACAATAGTGTCTGAATTTGGTGACTGTATATGTGATCAATCCCCATGTGAGGCAGTCCCTGGATGGTCATTCATTCAGTCTCTACTCCACACTTTGTCTCCATTTTTCTTCCCATGAATATTTTGTTCCCACTTCTCAGAAGGACTGAAACATCCACCCTTTGGTCTTCCTTCTCTTGAGCTTCATGAGGTCTGTGAATTTTCTCTTGGGTATTCAGAGGTTTTGGCTAATGTCTACTTATCAGTGAGTGCATACCATGTATGTTCTTTTGTGATTGGGTTACCTCACTCAGAGTGATAATTTCTAGTTCTATCCATTTGCCTAAGAATTTCATGAAGTCACTGTTTAATAGCTGAGTAGCACTCCATTGTGTAAATGTACCACATTTTCTGTATCCATTCCTCTGTTGAAGGACATTTGGGATATTTCCATCTTCTGGCTATTATAAATAAGGCTGCTATGAGCATAGTGGGGCATGTGTCCTTGTTATATGTTGGAGCATCTTTTGGATATATGCCCAGGAGTGGTATAGCTAGGTCCTTAGATAGTAATACGTCCAATTTTCTGAGGTACTGCCAGACTGATTTCCAAAGTGATTGTACCAGCATGCAATACCACCAATGATGGAGGAGTGTTCCTCTTTCTCCACATCCTGACCAACATCTGCTGTCACCTGAGTTTTTGATCTTAGCCATTCTGACTGGTTTGAGGTGGAATTTCAGAGTTGTTTTGATTTGCATTTCCCTGATGACTAAGGATGTTGAACAATTCTTTAGGTGCTTATCAACCACTCGATATTCCTCAGTTGAGAATCCTTTGTTTAGCTCCATACCCCATTTTTAATAGGGTTATGTGATTCTCTGGAGTCTAACTTCTTGAGTTCTTTGGAAATATTGGATATTAGCCCTCTATGGGATGAAGGCTTGATCAAGATCTTTTCCCAATCTTTTGGTTGTTGTTTTGTCCTATTGACAGTGTCCTTTGCCTTACAGAACTTTGCAATTTTATGATATCCCATTTGTCTATTGTTGATTTTAGAGCATAAACTATTGGTGTTCTGCTCAGGAAATTTTTCCCTGTGCCAATGTGTTCAAGGCTCTTCCTCACTTTCGCTTCTATTAGTTTCAGTGTTTCTGGTTTAATGTGGAGGTCCTTGATCCACTTCCTAAACAGGATACTTCTGTTCTCTTCTTTAAGGTTCGGGGATCATTGCAGAAGAGATTGTAAAAGAACCTAAGTGACAGAAAATGAGCAAAAAGGTTGAGAAAGGCTATCTCCCGGGTATAAGCTTTCTGGAACTAGTTTTGTGTGTGATTGGGGCTGTAATCAATCAATTAATCAATTAATACAATATCTATAAAGGATATATATGATGTTTATGATCATATTCTATCCTGCTAAAACATTGTTTACTAATAGGCTTATAAAGAGTGAAAGTTATTGTCTTCAGTTGTATGTATTAATTACCAAGTTTCAATGACTAGTCAGAAAAGTCATGCAGATTAATAAATTCAGTCAGTCTCAAGATAAAGCTAAAGACATTTGTGTGATACAGAGACTCTGCTCTGTAGGAGCATGATGGTTGACCGGGATGAGTAGAAGGCAAGAATAACAAGAATGCATTATGTGAACACATGAAATTGTTAAAGAAGAAAATTAATGTTATATTAAAATAATTGTTGAGGCTATGGAGAACTCACAAAAAAAGGGACCTAAGATGACTGCCCTCCCAAAGACTCAACAAGCAGCTGGGTGAGTCAGATGCAAATATTTGCACCCAACCAATGGACAGAAGCTGCTGACCCTAGTGGTTGAATTAGGGAAAAGCTGGAAGAAGCTGAGAAGGGCAACCCTGTAGGAGGACCAGCAGTCTCAATTAACCTGGACCCCTGAAATCTCTCAAAAACTGAACCACCAACCAGGCAGAATTCAACAGCTGATATGAGGCCGCCAACACATATACAGCAGAGGATTGCCAGGTCTGGGTTCAGTCAGAGAAGATAGACCTAAACCTCAAGAGACTATAGGTTCCAGGAAGTTTAGAGGTCTGGTGGGGTGGGTGTGGGTGGTAGGAACATCCATGTGGAGACAGGGGTGGGGTGGGGAAGAGGTATAAGATGTGGTACATTCAGAGGGAGGACTGGGAGAGGAATAATAATATCTGGAGTGTAAAACATGCATGCATACATACATACATACATACATACAAGTTTATATTTTAAAAATTCCATGTAAATTCCCAGGGGATAAACGCCTTCATATCTAAAATGTGTATATGCACATATTTTTAATTCAAATTATATTGTTTGCTAAAGGAGAAACTTAGATTAAATTATTTTAACCATTTTATTGTAACCCAAATATAGTAATTCAAAACATTCTATTAATTCTATTAACCCATAAGCATCGGAGATCTCTCCATTTTCTTAGAACTTTTTTGATTTCTTTCTTGAGACACTTGAAGTTATTGTCCTTCAGATATTTTACTGGTTTGGTTAGAATTACCCCAAGATAATTTATATTATTTGTGGCTATTGTGAAGGGTGTTGTTTCACTAATTTCTTTCTCAGCATGTTTATCATTTGTATAAAGGAAGGCTACTGGTTTATTTGAGTTAATTTTATAAGCTCGAGAATCTCTCTGGTAGCATTTTTGGGATCAATTATATACATACAATCATATCATGGCAAATACCTTTATTTCTTTGCCAATTTGTATACCCTTGATCTCTTTTTGTTGTCTTATTGTTCTAACTAGCATTTCAAGTACTATATTGAATAGGTATGGGACGAGTGGGCATCCTTGTCTTGTCCCAGATTTTAGTGGGATTGCTTCAAGTATCTCTCCATTTAATTTGATATTGGCTGTTGGTTTACTGTATATTGCTTTTATTATGTTTAGGTATGGGCCTTGAATTCCTGATGTCTCCAATACTTTTAACATGAAGAGCTGTTGTATTTTGTCAAGTGCTTTTTATCTGCATCTAAGGAGATGATCCTGTGATTCTTTTTCCTTTGAGTTTGTTTATATAATGGATTACGTTAATGGACTTTTGTATATTGAACCAACCTTGCATCCCTGGATGAAGCCTAATTGGTCATGGTGAATAATGGTTTTGATATGTTCTTGGATTCTGTTTGCAAGAATTTTATTGAGTATTTTTGCACCGATATTCATAAGCGAGAATATTTTGAAATTCTCTGTTTTGATTGAGTACTTGTGTGGTTTAGGTATCAGAGTAATTGTGGCTTCATAGAATGAATTAGGTAGTGTTCCTTCTGTTTCTATTTTATGTAATAGTTTGAGGAATATTGATATCATGTGTTTTTGAAGAATTCTGCACTAAAGTCATCTGGCCACATTTTTTTTTTTTGATGGGAGGTTTTTAATGACTTCCTCTATTTCCTTATGGGATATGGGCCTGTTTAGATAGTTTACATACTATTGATGTAACTTTGGTATGTGCTATCTGTCTAGAAAACCATCCATTTCATCTATATTTTTCAGTTTTGTTGAGTATAGGCTTTTGTAGTAGAATCTGATGATTTTTTTTGACTTCCCTCCATTTCTGTTTTTATGTCTCCCTTTTCATTTCTGATTTTATTAATTTGGATATCATCTCTAGGCCCTTTATTTAGTTTGGTAGGGGTTTATCTATCTTGTTGATTCTCCCAAAGAACCAACTTTTGGTTTTGTTGATTTTTTTTGTATTGTTCTCTTTGTTTCTATTTGGTTGATTTCAGTACTGAGTTTGACTATTTCTTCTTGTCTACTCCTCTTGGGGGTGTTTGCTTCTTTTTGTTCTAGAGCACTCAGGTGTGCTGTTAAGTTGCTAGTGTAAGATCTCTCCAGTTTCTTTACCAAGGTGATAAGAGATATGAACTTTCCTCTTAGCACTGCTTTCATGTGTCCCATAAGTTTGGGTATGATGTGTCAACATTTTCATTAAATTCCAAGAAGCCTTTAATTTCTTTCATTCTTTTTTCCCTGACCAAGTTATTATTGAGTAGAGAGTTGTTCCGTTTCCACATGTATGTGGGCTTTCTGTTGTTTTTGCTGTTATTGAAGACTAGCCTTAGGTCATGGTGATCTGATAGTATGAATGGGATTATTTCAATCATTTTGTATGGGTTGAGGGTTGTTTTGTGACCAATTATATGGTCAATTTTGGAGAAAGTACCATGAAGTGCTGAGAAGATGTACTCTTCTGTTTTAGAGTGAAATGTTATGTAGATATCTCTTAAATATATTTGGCTCATAACCTTTATTAGTTTCATAGTGTCTCTGTTTAGTTTCTGATTCAACAACCTGTCCATTGGTGAGAGTGGCATATTGAAGTCTCCCACTATTATTGTGTGGGGATCAATGTGTGTTTGAGCTTTAATAAAGTTTCCACAACAGAGGAATTTCAAATAGCTGAGAAACACCTGAAGAAATGTTCAAAGTCCTTAGTGATCAGTGAAGTGTAAATCAAAATTATCCTGAGATTCCACCTTATACCAATCAGAAAGGTTAAGATCAAAACTTCAGGCAACAGCACATGTTGTCTGGGATATGAGAAAGAGGAACACTCTTTCATTGCTGGTAAAATTGCAAACTGGTATAATCACTCTAAAAATCAATCGGGAGGTTACTCAGAAAATTGGAAATAGATCTACCTGAATGTCCAACAATACCACTCTTGGGGATATACATGCCCCACTATGCCACAGGAGCACGTGTTCCACTATGTTCATAGCTGCCTAATTTGTGATAGAAAGAAACTGGAAAAAAACCAGATATCCCATGACAGAGAATGGATAGAGAAAATGTGGTTCATTTACAAAATGGAATAGTACTCAACAATTAAAAGCAAGGACATCCCGAGTTTTGCAGGCAAAAGGATGGGACTAGAAAATATTATCCTGAACGATGTAACTCAAACCCAAAAGAACATGTGTGGCATGCACTCACTAATAAGTGGATATTAGCAAAAGTAAAAAGTACAGAATATGTAAGATACAGTCCATAGACCTCAAAAAGTTCAACAAGCTGAAGGGGGTCAAGTGAAGACACCTTAGTCCCACTTGGGTGGAAGAAGAAAGCAATCACAAGATGGGAGGGAGGGACCAAGGAGTAAAAGTGCATGGAGAGTGAGGGGACATGATGTGGGCAGGGGGAAGGGACTCCACCTTGAGGGCCACAAGAAAGAATGGAAATAGGCAATCATAAGAGGTAGGTGGTTGGGGGGGGGGCTCTAGAATATACCAGAGATCTTGGAGGTGAAAGACTTTCAGGAATTAAAAGGAGGGACCTTAGATGAAATGCCCTAAGTGGGAAGAGGAAACTTGTAGAGCCTACCTCCAGCAGAAAGTCACAACATTAAGTAAGGGATTGATTGCCACCCCACAGACAAAATTCTGACCCATAATTTTTCCTATCTGAAAGAACTGCAGGGATGGAAATAGAAAGGAGGAAAGGAAGGTCCAGAAACAAGTCCAAACTGGGATCCATCTCAAGGGGAGGTCCCAAGGCTTGACATTATTATTGAGGCTATGGACTGCTCACAAAAAAGACCCTTGTATGACCGCCCTCTGAAAGACCCAACAATCAGCTGAAAGAGTCAGATGCAGATATTTGCACCCAACCAATGGACAGAATCTTCTGACCCCTGTGGTTGAATTAGGGGAAAGCTGGAAGAGGCTGAGGAGCAGGGCAACCCAGTAAGAGGACCAGAAGTCTCAATTAATCTGGACCTCCAAAATCTTTCAAATACTGGTCCACCAACCAGGCAGCATTCACTAGCTGATATGAGGCCCCCAAAACATATACAGCAGAGGACTGCCAGGGCTGGGTTCAGTCAGAGAAGATGCACCTAACTCTCGAGAGACTGGAGGCCCCAGGGAGTTTAGAGGTCTGGTGTGGAAGGTGATGGGGACATCCTCTTGGAGACATGGGGCCTTGGAGGAGGTATCCGATGTGGAACAGTTGGAAGGCAGACTAAGAAGGGAATAAAATCTGGAGTTTAAAATAAATAATAAAAGATTGAAAAAACATTCTATTAAGCAAAGAGGAACTTACATAAAATAAGTTTTGAATAACCTTTTAAATTGATTTTATTTTTATTCATTCTTTTTTTTAATGTTGGGAAATGTTTTATCAAATTCAAAAAATTCGCCAGGAGTGCTGGTGCACGTCTCTAGTCCCACACTTGGGAGGCAGAGGTTAGTGGATTTCTGTGAGTAGTTTTGAATAACTTAAGTCATGAACAATGACTATAATCATTTATATTAGTGAGAAACCTAATTATTTGGGCTATAGGTCAAATGATATGAATGTAAAACAATTACCCATACAATAGTACGTAAATAATTGAAATTCTCAATTATAGTGTCACCACAACAGAAGTGGAAATTTATATTCCATTCCTCATCACAGATTGGGTGTAATATTTACAAATCCAAACAGACTTTAGTTTTATATAGAACACAAGCTTCTACAAATGCAGGTTCAGTGTGGAAAGTCTATATGCTTTTGATGTTTAGTGGGATATTAACTTCACACATCAGGTTAAAGGAGTCTCCAAGTCTACCCTAGACTGCTCTTGGTATTGTATAACATAGTCCTGGAAGAAGGTCTTTCAATAGTTACTAAGATGGTAGGAGCTTCCACAAATAAATAACAGGTATGTCTGTAGTGTCTTTCACTTTCAGTCTTACTGACTTTCTGGAAAGAACTACAACAACTTTATCATGAGATATGAAATGGAGTTTGAATCTGGACCATGTATCTACCAACCTGTTTAAATAAACTAAGATTCTGGAGGTGAATTAAATGAGACATAAGATGTGCTGTATTTACTGTTATGTAAAACAGGTCAGAGAATTCCCTGCAGTAATTCCCCCTTACCAGTGCCATACCCTGTGAAATTATAAAATTAGAAAATCAACAGTGTGATCTCTAAAATTCCTCTAGCATTCAGTTTTAACTCATGAAAACATTGTGGAAAGGTTACTCCATCTTTTAAATATATTTTAACTTTTGACATTGACAACATTACATTATATTGTGATCCTACCTCCTTCACGCTTTGTTCGTGAGCCCAACTAAGAACTGACTCAGATGTAATCACATTAGGGTCTCTTTATTACAAACTCAAGTTTGGGCTTATCCACCTCTGACAGTTTGGTGAAGAAGCCCCGAACCCTAAATAGAACAGTGTTTTATAGGAAATGGGAGTGAGTGATGGGGTGTCCAGAATGTCAAGTATCTAATAGAATGACTATAATAAGGCAACAGGTGGGAGCTCTGAAGCAAGACAATGAACAATTACAGTCTTCTAGTACATCTGAAACAATCAGAAAAATCTTTGACTATTGCTGGGAAGGAGCTAAAAGTAACTCTGGGGTATGGGCCAAGGACAAGACATGGGGTCCTTCTTGGTACTTGGGTATAGTTTAGGTTTAGCTACAGGTTAAGTTCTCAGGTTTTTGTTTTTGTTTTTGTTTTTGTTTTCCTTTTAAAATGGAGTTCTGTCCCGAGATGGAGTAGGTTTGGCCTCTCACCTCAGCAGATTCCAATTTCCAGCTATTTTTAAAGGTTTCCTCTTCACATGTTGACATGTCCCTGGCTTAGTACAAATCTTTATTATCATTCTTCATGTGGATCTATAATCATGTTTTCCAAATGTGCACCCTAGCTTTTCCTCCTTCTTTATGCTTTACTGATCCATTGAATACTTACTAACTCAGTTAACATGTTTTACTATCCAGAGACATCTTCAGCTTAACACATGCAGCTTTTATAAATTAAACTTGTTCTTTGACAGTATCATGAATATATAAAATACCTTCTAATTGCACTCACTCTTCAGTATGCATATTTTTAACGAATTCATTCCAACACCTTCATGTCTAACAGTCTTATTCAAATAAACAAATGATGGTGTTGTTTACCTCAGCATTGGATTCAAATAGTCTGAGGTACTTCTCTCTTGTGGGAAGATTTCGGCATTTAAAATACCCATGATTCCTGTCTTAGTTAGGGTTTCTATTCCTGCACAAACATCATGACCAAGAAGCAAGTTGGGGAGGAAAGGGTTTATTCAGCTTACAATTCCATACTGCTGTTGATCACCAAAGGATGCAAAACTGGAACTCAAGCAGGTCAGAAAGCAGGAGCTGATGCAGAGGCCATGGAGGGATGTTCTTTACTGGCTTGCCTTCTCTGGCTTGCTCAGTCCACTCTCTTATAGAACCCAAGACTACCAGCCCAGAGATGGCACCACCCACAAGGGAACCTCACACCTTGATCACTAATTGAGAAAATGCCTTACAGCTGGATCTCATGGAGGCATTTTCCCAACTGAAGCTCCTTTCTCTGTGATAACTCCAGCTGTGTCAAGTTGACACAAAGATAGCCACTACAATTCCTGCTTGAACTCTCTTCAAAGTAAACTGGCATTTTAATTTTCAGCTCTCTTTGAATAGGCTCTTCTATCTCAAAAACACTGGAGTCTCTTTTCTTGCTTGCTGAAATGGTTTTCTAAGGAGATTATAAGTCAGCAGTTTTGTTTTGTTATGTTTTGTTTTGTTTTGTTTTGTTTGTTTTGTTTTGTTTTGTTTTGTTTTTGAGAGTTTCTCTGTGTGGACCTGGCTGTCCTGGATCTCACTCTGTAGACCAGGCTGGCCTAGAAATCAGAAATCCGCCTGCCTCTGCCTCCCAAGTGCTGCCCAGCCATATGTCAGCAGTCTTACTGCAAAAGTTTCAGGTTGTTCTAAAGAAACATAATTTGATATAAATTCCCTCATGAACAAAAACTTCATAAAGTCTTTAATTCATAATTAAAATATTCAAATTTTCTTCCACAATTCAGAGCAATATCTGACTAGAAACTATAATATATTGGTCTGTATCCAGAAAACCTATGTTGGTTTATGAAATATGACAATATGTCACCAGCTCTGGGAGATTCACACTTGGTTTCCTAACATGCAAACTGGTTTTGATATTCTCACATGTGAACATAACATTTGACGAACAAAGTGCTAATTTTAGAGACATAAGTAAATGTCGAAAAGAATCTACAAATATTAAAAGAAATCTCTGCAATTAGCACTTATTTCAAATATTGAAATGAATATAGTTTGAATTATCCAAAGAAAACATTTTAATGCCCTCTTTATACTTATTCATATTTCCTCTAATTTAATTAAACAGTGCATAAACAACAGAGTATTAACTGATAGTTCAGCACGTAAGTGTTAAGGATAGAACAAACATAACAGTGACAACTCTGGTAAGTCATTCTCTTATCTGCTTAACCTCTGAAGCATGGATAAAATGATGAGGTGCTTGCTGTCTTAGATCAGTTATCATAGCAAAGGTGGTGAGCATCACCTGTTCATATTACATTATGTAGCAAAGGTAATGATGTGCCTGGGTGAGAAGGACAGAAGAGTAAGAAACCTGAGAAGCTTCAGAACAATACAAAGCCCAACAGCCAATGATCACTGAGCAAAAGAGGCATTAAGTCCTACAAAAACAAATCAATAATCATGTTATATTGAAAAATGTGTTTCCAGCTGCAGGAGGAACCCAGACTGTCCTCCTCTTGTCTTCAGACTTGTGCAACTTGGAGCAAAAGATTCAGTCAAGAAGTACCCATGTTTGGAACCTACGGAGCATTGGAATGACAGTTGTGGGCAGCTCATTAAAAAATCAGTTATTACAAATTGTTATGTAGGCATTTGGAGCCAATAAGTGATTGGTGTGATCTAGGGGACAGGGTAAAGTCTTCTGAAGGATTAAAAAAAAAAATGGCCTATGTACAAAATTATTGGTGACTATTATCAAGGCCTCCACAGAATGACTTTGGGTCACCACCAAAATAGGAAGTGAGAACTTTTCTCTATTGAATTAAAAATTAAAAATTAAAAATTAGATCATGGTATACATCCTGCCTTTTATGCCAGCTTGACACTGGCTAGAATCATCAGAAAGGAATGAAAGCCAATTGAGAAAATTCCTCTATAAGATCCATCTGTAAGATATTTTCTAAATTAATGATTGAAAGGTGAAAACAGCCTATTGGTGGTGGGGCAATAGTCCCTGGGGTCTTGGTCCTGGAGACTAAGTATAGCCGTGGGAGGAAACCAGAAAGCAGCACTTCTCAAAGGCCCTTTGCATCAGCTCTTGCCTCCAGGCCCTGTTTGAAGTCTTTTACTGACTTTATTCAACAATGAACAGTAATTTGGAAGTATTAAACAAATAATCCCATTTCTCCCAACTTGACTTTGGGTCTTGGTGCTTTATCACAGAAATAGAAAACTGAAGAAAGACTGTTGATGACAGGATAATGGGCTATGGCTCTTTGGTTTTGGGACCCTTTTGGAAGGACTTTGGAACTTCAGGTTAGAAAACCCGTTGAGTGTTGAGAGCTCAGTGAGCTATAGGGTCCTTGAGGATAAGAATGTTGATAGTAGACAATAGAGGCCTGATTTGTGAAGTTTCCGATGGAACTAAAAACTCTACAGGGCATTTTGTGTGAAGAATCTTGTGAAGTGGGGATGAAGAATCAACTGTGAGTAACAGGATGCCGAACGTGCTGACATGAAATCTTTGCTTTTCTGGGACACTCAGTGCTGGTTAGCTGGAGCTGAGAAGTTAGTGGTTATTAAAGGGAGGAACATTTTCTTTTGGGGGGTCTTCCTGGAAATATTTCCTAAGAGCATACAAAATCTGGGTTCCAGATGCACTCGGGGTTATGTCTGGGCTGGCAGCCAAGCTTGATAGTATATTAATCACTCAGATGATAATGGTTTTAAGTGCAAGATGGGGCCATGGAGAGCAACTGTGAGAGGACAATAGAGGCCTTTGGTGGAGATGCAGCCTCAGTGGCAGATGAAGGTCCAGGATTGGATGGGTCATGCAAAGAAGTTGAAGTTTGGTACCATGAAGAGTGCCTGTAATCGACTGTTAGTGAAAGTGCAGACCATCTGCAGAACTCCCTGGAATTTTGGAGATGCCAGTGCCATAGGAAGACCAAAAAGAGCAGCAGAAGCAGCTGAATAAAGCCAGATTGAGCCTGGAAGACAAATTGGGTATATGATGCAGAGCATGAGTCAGAGAAGTGAACCAAGCCCCTTGGAAGAGCCCAGAAGATGATCAATAAATCCCAGATATTGGATATTGGATTATTTAAACTTTTGCACTCTTCTCTCTTGAGATAATGAAGTATTTAAATATTATTTATTTATCTTTAGATCACAGCAGTCCATAGCTCTTAACATAAAGAGACCTTAAAATGCAGTGGAGAGACTGAATTTTAAGAGTTTATTTTTGTTTTTGTTTTTTTAAAAATAATATTACAAAGGAGATGTTGAGTTTTTCAAAAGACTAATATTTAAGGTGTTGAATTTTAAAAGCTGTAAGACTTTTAAAGTTAGTAAAATGTTTTATGTAGTGATCTTGATGGTAATGTGTGCTCTTGGTGATAAAAAGAAAGAAAAGGCATGGCTTAGCAGTGTTATGCTTTTATGTCAAGTTGGCAAGGGGTCAATTTTCTTGGCTAGTTTATGTCAACTTGACACAGGATAGAGTCATCTGAAAGGAAAGAGGCTCAATTGAGAAAATGCCTTCATAAGAAACAGCTATAAAGGATATTCTTAATTACAGTTGATGGGAAAGGGCAGAGTTCATGATGAGTGGTGCTCTCTATGCTGGTGGTGGGTTCTATAAGAAAGCAAGCAGAGAAAAGCCATAGAAGCAAGCCAGTAAGCAGCACCCCTCCAAAGTCACTGTAAAAGTTCCAGCATTCAGGTTTATGCACTGCTTGAATTCCTTTGCTGTATTCCTTCTATGATGAACATTGATATGGAAGTAGAAGACAAACCTTTTCCTCCCCATCTTGCATTTTGATCATGATGCTTTATCCCAGCAACAGAAACCATAACTAAGACGACTTAGCTCCAGGCACCTGTGGTAATTCATACTTATGTATTCTTCAATGATTTTATGTGCATTTTCTTTGCACAAAAGAAGGTTAAGTGTAAGGTGTTCCTTGGTCAAAAACAAGAAACTTGAAAACACACTCTGATTGAGACTGTCAACCAATCATACTTGAATTTTAGACGTCTAGGTTGCTCTGATACTTCAGGCAATGTCAACCAAGTTATGCCGTGGAGTTTGAAGAATAGAAAAAAATTCTGGCACTGATATGGGTTGTTTGCTTGTTTGGTTTTTATTTGTTTATATTTTAAATAGTATCTATTATGTTGGCAAAATGAAGAGAGAACATTTATATGCATTTTAGTTTTAAAATAATTTATTCTTTCATATATTGCATCTGAACTGCAGTTTTCACGGAGGGTTCTAATCTGTTTTAAAGAATGATGTTGGAAACTGTCAATGGCAACAGTTCAACTGCAGTTTTTGAAGCATTTATGCATCATCTTAGGGGTCATTACTGCTTCAAATATAGCATGCCTCTTGTGGGAGCAGGCCCCATGTGAATCACAGGTTTTTCATAGAAACCTTTGCAAGTCAGCACCAGCTGCATATTAAATACATAAGAGCATCAAATCTTTTTACAGATGTATCATTAGGTGAACATCATTCTTACAAACACTTTTAGAGAATTAAAAGACTAATTTCAGAGAGTAATTAGAACAATGACATGAGACAAGAACTTTACAATAAGAACTTTGTAAAGCTTTGACATTAATTATTAAAAATTAAAATATGACTTGAACTCCAAGGTTGTCAATGGCATAAAATGTAAATAATTTGTTTCATAACTTTAAATAAACCAAATTGGTTTTACCTGGTGAAAAACTCATGCAAAATTCAATTAAACATAATAACTTTACAAAGAAAAACTGATATTAGGATATTTAGTACAATATATCTGCCATTATTTCTGAACTACAGCTATATAATGGGAGACATTAGAAAATTGACCTTTATATATATATGCTTCTACTATCTCATTATTTTTAATTTCTTCTTAAATATCATTGTAGGTTGGAGTCATTTCTTCATATTGTACTGGGAAACAGAATCGACCCTTGATCTATAGAAACAACTACAAAGGTATTTTATGAAGGAAACATAATCCAGGGTATATTATTACAATTTATGATAATGTATAAATTAGATATATATAAAATAGACAAATTGTCTATCTGTAACCATGTTTGTAAATTAGGATAAACTATTAATTTGCAAGGGTTTGGCCACATCACAGTGGTGAATGGCATGGCTTGGGATAAACAAGGAAGATGGGAAGAGAAGAAATAAGTCACCATTTGTAATTTTTGTAATCGGTTCATATTTTTTATTTATTTATTTATTTATTTATTTTACTTTTTATGATGATGATTATGGGGAAGCATGTGTGTGTGTGCATGCATATTGTTGTATGTGCATGTGACTGTGTAAGGTTGTAGTTGGTCCCATATACATGTATTTTTGTGGAGTTGTTTGGGCTTCCTGGTAAATAAAGTCCTCAACTCTTATAATGAACTTTTTAATATTCCTAGAAATATTACTTTAAGCTACATCCTTGTAATACGTGCAATACATTTTATTTTAATATCTATGTGGGAGTATTTTATTTCTGCTATTAGTAAATGTGTGTCTTACTCTATAGTTTTATAATATTGTAAAGTCTATAAAATTTACTCTGGCTTTCTCATATAATCCAAACACGTATCTTCTAAAACAAATGTGTTAACAATTTAATTTTAATATGCTTGTTAGGGAAATTGGTCATAGACTTAGCATGTTGCAGGTGTTTTGTGATATCCCATTCAAACTTTATGACATTTCCACACTGTTTTATGTTTAGAGTAATTAATGAGTTTAGTATTTTATTCTATGATAGATATTTATTAGAAATGCCGCAAGAGCCACATACTGTATGACGCATATTTGGAAATCTGTAACACATGTCAGCAAATCTTACAATGTATATTTAAACTAATTCTTGGTATCATGTGTCAAGATGTGTTCTGATTTTCTGTTTCTCCAATAAACAATTTTACATTTTACAGTTCTACAAGACTTCAAGAGCTTCAATGGTGTTGTAATTAATTACCTTTAGATATTAACTACATAATCAAATTATAAAATATATTTTATTCTAACAATGTCTTAAACAATTTGCTATTGTTTTCATTAAATTATTATCTAGTGTCATATTCTTGAATATAAACAATTATCTAAATTTCTTGTAGTATAGGTACTGCTGTCCTTTTGACATCCTTTTATTTTCATTTTCAAAACATGTTTTCCCCTACATAGAATTATGTAACTTAATTATACATGTTATCACTTCCACCCCAATACATTCATTACACCACTCTTATTTTCAGCTCTAATTCTCATAGAAATATTTTATAAGATACTACTCTCTTTTACATTTTGAAAGACATTTTAGCCATATCAGTACGATATACCAATGTGAAATTTTATGTTGAGATTTATTTTGCTTATGCTGTACTGAGCCTTATTCTGTTTTCTTTGGTTTCTTTTGGTCCTGTTCCCTGAATGCTGGGATACATGCGAGTTCCTCACACATGCTGAGCATACCCTCAACTGAACTCCAAATCCATCCCTATGCTTCTTGAATCTATAGTTTGAAACATTCATTATTCTTCATGCATTTATCATTTAATCTTCATACATTTCTCCTGTACTCCTTCTTTCAATACTGATACAGATACACACATTTTCTTATTGTTCCTATTTTCATGGATGTGATTTCTGATCATTTATTTTATTTATGTATTCCTTTTATTTTTTGTATATTTCTATTTGCCAAATAGTCTATGATTCTGTTAAGAACTACTGCTTCTGTCCAGGAGATTTTTCTTCTTATTGGTTACTCTGCCTAACTGGCTAAATTTGCTTCACATAGTCATATCTATCTTCTGGGGATGTCTTATCTTTTTAAGCACAGTTGCCTTGTGCATATTAGTTAAAATTTAGATTCTTGTTCTGGCCATTCTAACTTCCAGCTTCCTGATGGCATACCTTAATAAATTTAGGCTTGTCATGACTGTGTTGATGGAAAATGAAGAAATGTGTACATAAAAGCTGGGACTGAGTGGGCTAGACACTGTAAAGGAGATGTAACAGCAGTCCAGAAACTCAGAGCCTTCATTATATCCAGATGAATGAGTAGACAGGTTAACTAAACTTACTAGGGGAGTCAGTGTAATCAAGAAGTTCAGGCTGCAGAAATGTACAAGGAGGACACTGTGGTTGACACTTTCTGCATACAATATTGACATGTGCTCCATGACTACAGGAATGTCATATCAGCCCAACCTAAGGCAGGACTTTCAGTTCCCATGAAGTGCTGTGGGAATGAATGCTCATTTGCATAGAATTATTCTCATTCTCTCAAGATCCCACTCAGAGTAAAGTTTGCTCTGCCGAGATGGAATACTCTGGTGCCTTTTTTCCTGAGATAATTTTATTAGTGAGTGATAGCAATTGGTGGAATTGTAAAGAGAACACTATGGTTCTGGTGAGTAATTTATAGGTTTTTCTTATTTTCTTTCTATATTCATCTGGGGCTATGAGAAATTGCACCAACAGATCGAATAATTAGACTGTGTCTAAGTCTATTAGTTGTTAGTTATTTGGTATAAAGCATTAATTTTCTTCATATTTCTATTCTATTGATCCTTCTACATCAGTGGAGTATATTTTCTCTCCACATTTCTATTTTCCTTATGTGACAAACTCCTTTGTACTTGTGAAGCACACATAACCAATCACATACTTAAGATAGTTCAGTTTTCAGACCACCAATAAAACCTTGTGTATAATTATGATACCAATTATAATTGACATTAACTAGCAGGTGATAAACAAACTTCCCAACAAGTTTATGTGTGCTTCAAGTTACCACTCAGTGGGGCCAGGCATATATTGGTAGCAGTATAGGCTAGAGAAGTCAATTTTATTTCTAACTTCACTGGAGGTAGATGTTTTGCTATTTCTTTGCTGCAGCAGTACTCCGAGAATAATAGAATTATCACTCTTACAACCCTATTTCCAGTTGGATGTCACTTTTGCTCTATTGAAAGGAAACTTCTGTGATTTTTTTAAAATTTATTTTTGTTCTTGCCTTCAACATCCTTCATATTCTTTTTCCTAACCTGCTTCATCTTTACCCATGTATCTGTTTCCTACTTTGGCATAATCCTCAATCTTCTTCACCAATATTTCTGAAGGTACATGGAGAACAGTGAGCATAAAGGATAGCCTTTCTTTTCTTTTTCTTCTATTAAAAATAGAATTTTTCCATAAAACATACACTTATTTTAGTTCCACCTTGCTCCACTATCCCTTCTTTCTCTTCCCATTGCCTTTCATCCTTAGAAAACAATGAAACATCTGTAAATAACAATAAAACAAAACAAATATTCAAAGATAAAAGAAAACAAAAAAGGGAAAGAGCCCAATAAAAGGTACAAAAACCCCAATACATATGAAGAGAACTGCTCATTCTTACACTCAACAAACTCATAAGCATTAAACTGTTTAGTCATTATATATATATATATATATATATATATATATATATATATATATATTATATAGGAACTGTGGGGTAAAAATATCAATAAATAAACAAATAAACAAACAAATATGGTAAAGTAACATTTTACAATGAAGAAAAAAATGCCCTGACAGGACACATAAGACAAGGAACCTCAAAGGGGCTGCTATGTTTGCTTTTGTTGTCCATTTACTGTTGGGCATGCAGACTATTTTTTAAGAGTGGTTTGTTTCCTCAGTGAGACTCCCTTGGAGAAAAAAAACTAAAAATTTGTTTGCATTTGGTTAGCAATTGGAGCATCTTGCTGGGTTAAATGTGGGAGCATGTGTCTACTTCTCTCTTCAGCTCTAAGACCCTATCTTGTGAAGATTCATGCAGGACTTATGTCTGCTACCTTAGTTCCTGTGAGTTCACATGTATGTCAGTCCTGTTGATTTAAAAGGCCTTTAAAGGTTTTCTTCGTGTCCTCCATCCCCTCTGCCTCTTATATGCTATCTGCTTCTGTTTCCACAGGGCTCCCTGAGCTCCAGGGGAGGGATTGGATGAAGATATCTTGTTTAGAGCTGGGTGGTCTGTGGAGTCTCCCTCTTTATGTATGATGTCTGGCTTTGGGTCTCTGAATTTATTTCTATCTGCTTCAAGGAAGAAGCATCTCTGGTTATGACTGAGCAAGGTACCATTAATATTTGTCTTTCTTTTAGCAAAAAAATAAAATAAAATAAAGAAAATAAAGAAAAGAAAAGAAAAGAAAAGAAAGAAAAGAAAAGAAAAGAAAAGAAAAGAAAAGAAAGAAAAGAAAAGAAAAGAAAAGAAAAGAAAAGAAAAGAAAAGAAAAGAAAAGAAAAGAAAAGAAAGAAAAGTTCTCTTAGACAGGGCCTCAAGCATATTACCATTCTAATATATGCTGGACAGTTTATAACTCATCTAAAACTGTAGCTGAATTCTCCTCTCCCCTTTTAACTTATATAGGTTCTTTCTGTATCCTTAGAATTCCAGTATTTTTAGAAGATGAAAAGAAAAGAAACTGAGAGTCACTGGCCTAGCTTGAGTATCTGAGACCTCAAAGCTGACTCCCATTGTTAAACTTCCTCCAACAAAGATATACCCACTCCAATTAGGCAACATCTCCTAATAGTGTCATACCCGATGGACCCAGCATTCAAATTTGAGTCTATAGGGGCATTCCTATTGAAACCATCACATTCTAATACCTTGTATCCATAGCATTTTAAGCATGATATAATGCAAAATGCATTTAGTCCCACCAAGAAAGAAGACCATCGTGTGGATACTTCATTCCTCCTTAGAATAAGGAACAAAATACCCATGAAAGGATATAAGTACAGAGACAAAATTTAGAGCTAAGATGAAAGGATGGACTATCCAGAGACTACCCCATCCGGGGATCCATCCCATCATCAGCCACCAAACCCAGATACTAATCATATGCCAGCAAGATTCTGCTGAAGGGACCCTGATATAGCAGCCTCTTGTGAGGCTATGCCAGTGCCTGGCAAACACAGAAGTGGATGCTCACAGTCAGCTATTGGATGGAACACAGGGCCCCCAATGGAGGAGCTAGAGAAAGTACCCAAGGAGCTGAAGGGGGCTGCAACCCCGTATGTGGAACAACAATATGAACTAACCAGTACCCCCTGAGCTCGAGTCTCTAGCTGCATATGTAGCAGAAGATGGCCTAATCGGCCATCATTAGGAAGAGTGGCCCCTTGGTCTTGCAAACTTTATATGACCCAGCACAGGGGAAGGCCAGGGCCAAGAAGTAGGAGTGGGCAGGTAGGGGAGCAGGGGCAGGGGTAGGGTATGGGGAACTTTCAGGATAGCATTTGAAATGTAAATAAAGAAAATAATAAAAAAAAATGCATTTAGTCCAACTTCAAAAGTCCCCATATTTTTTCTCACTATCAGCACTGTTTAAAACTCCAAAGTTCAAAGTCTCCTCTGAGACTCATGCAATCTCTTGATTATAATAAACTGTAAAATCAAAATAAAAAACAAAGAACACATATATCTAGCATATATGGAAGAGGATATACTATTCCAAAATGGAGGAAAGGGAACATAGTGGGAAAATACTGGACCAAAGTTACACTGAAAAGTAGTCTGGCAGCTCTGCATCTTCATGTCTGATATCAAAGTACTCTTTGAGATCCAACTTCCTTCATCTTTATTGACTGCAACAGACTGCTATCTAATTGGCTGGTTCCATTCCCTGTCATTAACTCTGGTTGGCAGGTATGCCATGGATCTGGCATCTCCAAATTTTTGTATTTTCAAGGCAATCAAGATTTTATCTTCACAATCTTACACAATGGCCTTTCTAGGTGTCCATGCATGGCCTGGAGGGTTTTAGTAGGAGGGAAATTTCATAACACCTTTCTTCTATCCTTGGTTCTAAAGCCAGAACGGTGAGACCTCAGCTGCCGTGTTCAGTTGCCCATGTTCTGCTGCTTTCTGGGGCTGAAACATGCCCCCCCCCCTCATTCAATTACATTTCCATTAGCTTTCTGTTTTCAGTGGTTCCCTTTACTACCTAAAGTTGACTGTGCTATAACTTGTTTTGTAGGCTAGGCTGTCCTTGAACTCAGATATCTGCTTGCCTCTGCTTCTGCCTCTGGAATGGTAAAATAAAAAGAGTACATCACCACACCTTGCTGTGCCCTTTACTTTAATTCCTTTTCACAATTTGGAAGCTTATCTGGGTGGGATCTTACTGTGAAATTACAACTTCCTGAATTCCATTTAATGTCAGTTTTTTATTTAATCTATTTATTTTCCTGAACACATTTCTTAGCTCTATTCTACTTCCTGGTGCAGTTTTCTACTCAAATTGTACATTTTATACTTTTCCTTCCTCAGCTTTCTCCTCTTCATTATAAGTCTGCATAAGGGTTAACAGTAATAACCATATGACAGAGTCAATACTAAGCTGTTCTGAAATCTTCTATGCCAATGCCATATTTTGGACAAGAGCAAAAAACAGATACTTCACCAAAATATCACAAGAAAAGTCTCTAATCCATATGTAAATATTCTTTTTCTCGGAAACTTCATGAGACAGGATTCCACAGTTCAAATAACCCTCAGTACCACTGGCATCCATGCTCCTATTAGTATGGCCCATTAAGCAAGGCTTAAAGCACTCTACTGCTTCCCTATACCAAAGCTCCAAAGTTCACATTCATCCAAACAAAAGTATGTTTAGGCCTATCAGAGCAATACCCCACTCCTAGTATTAACTTCTGTGTCTATCTTATAGTTATAGGTTTAGTCCATTATCATCAGGGTATGAAGCATGGTGACAGGCAAGCACACATTTATTTTTCTGTTGGTAATGCTGGCATTGAACCTAAGCCCCCTCCCTTGCATCCTGAGAGGTTCTTTCTCATTAAGCCCAGCTGTCTTTAGCTCTCTGAAGTTCCAAAGATAACTTGTTGATGTTATTTGATATATTTTGATAAAACAGTTGTATAATAATTGTGGTCATCATTTATTATAGAATGGAACCGTGAGTAACTTTTCACACGGGGTTGGCTAGTTAGAGCAATCCATGAGTCAAATATCTTACCCCACCCCAAGCTTCATAGGGGATCAGCTAAGAAGAATAAAACAGGGATCATAACTACAGCTTTTTTCCATCAAATGATTCATGACCATTAGTTCAGTTTTCTAAAGTATTCCTAAGGCCTCATCCATACACAACACAATATGTTTCAGTTATTAGGTAACAGATGAGAATGAATGATTTGGGCAATACAAGTCAGCTACTAAGAAGCCACTTAAGTTAGACTTTACTTGAAATTCTTTGATATAGGAGGAAATATGAGGGAAAAGTGAAAAACTTTCATTTGCCTGCCACTCATGATCCCCAGTTTTATAAATTATAGGTTTCTTATAATACAGTCTAAAGGTTGCTTCTATATCTAAGAAATATTTTCATATTACTTTTCTAAAAACTTGTTATCTCAAATAGCTCAGTAAAATACTTGCAAGTGGTATAAAAGAATATAAAAGAGATTATGCTCTGCAGCTCTGGTGGTCTGGCTTTCTTGGAGGAAGCACATCGCTGTGGGCGTGGCCTCTTGGCTGCCTGCAGAAGAGAAAGTCTTCTCCCGATTCTCTTCAGATCAAGGTGTAGAACTGTTGGCTCCTCTAGAACAATGTCTGCTTGGAGGCTGCTATGCTTCCAACAATGATAATGGGCTAAACCTCTGAAACAGTAATCCAGCTGCATTTAAATGTTTGTTCTTATAAGCATTGCCTTTGCCATGGTAACTCTTCATAGAAACGAAGAGTTAACTAAGACAATAACCAAGATACTTTATCCTTAAAATGTGTCAATGTTTAAACATATGCACGTTGCTAATGAAATAAACCAGGGAAATTGATTAATGACAAAAAAAATCATACAATCATCTCAACATATGCAGAAAAGGATTTTTAAAAAATTTGAAATGCCTTCCTAATACATCTTGGAAGATGGAGGGCTCAAGGGAACATACCTCAACTCAGTAAAAGCTATATGTAAGAAAGTCCTAGTAATATATCCTCCTAAACGGAGAAAAGCTAGAAGCAAGCCACCTCAAGTCAGGAGCAAGATAGCGATGTCAATTATTTTCAATCCTTTTCAATTGTATGCCTAAAGTACAAGCTGGAATAGTAATAACAAAAAGGAAATTAACAGATTTTTAAAAGAAAATGGAGTCCAATTGCACGTATTTGGGAAAGATATGATAATATCCATTAATGACTGTAGGGCATTGGGCTATGCAAAGACAGTCTGGTCTCCAGTAGAGCTGAGGTCTGAACCCCGAGACCTGGTGGTGATAATTCAGCTACATGGCACTGGAGATGTTCCCTCTTGCTTCTGGAACTCTGACTCCTGTCAAATTTACTGCCCTTCTCAGCCCCCACAAGAGAAACAAGGTTAGTAGTCATGTAGGCAATCCCCAAAGCTTCTGAACTTCAGGCTAACTCCTCCCCAGTTACCTAGCAACAGTAAAGAACATAAGAGGGGCTGCTTGGCCCCACCTCACTCTTACTCCTCACTTTCTCACTCCTCTCTCTCTGTCTTCTACTCTCCTCTCTCCTCTCTCTTCCTCTTCCTCTCTCTTTCTCTCTAGCCTTTCTTCTCCCTCCCCTTCTCCCCTTTCTCTCCTCTTGTCCATGGCTGGTCTCTCTCTCCCCACCTTCTCTCTTTCCCCTGCCTTTCTATAATAAATCTCTAAAACCATAGACAGTCTCTGCTCCTCAAGGCCACTGTACAGACTTTCGCCTGTATAGGAACCTCTCTTCCCCAGCCATCTCTCTCATAACCCTGGGGTACAAGGTGTCCCTGGGCCCCTTGTCCACCCCCACATTGAGTGGGGTCAGTGGCTTTGATGCCCACCCAGGGCCGAGTGGAAAGCATCTGGCAGCCCTCCTGCATCTGCCTGCCCAGAGCAAAGGTGGAACTCTGGCCGGATGAGGGCTATCTTCCCTTCCCCCTCCTTTCCTCATCCCCTTTTAGTTCCCATAACTGACTAAAGAATAAAAATTTAAAAGGCATGACCTCTACATTCAAGGACCTTGGTTCCCAGCAGGTGACCGCACCCGGAACCTACTTATAAAAGCAATTCTTAAAGTCCCAATGCCCTCTGTGGAATGTCCCAATGCCCCAGGTGTGTGTTGCTCAGAGTAACAGAGTAGAACATGACCTAACTGTTGTCCTCTGTGGAATGTCCCTGCGCCCTAAAACACATTGTTTAATGTAACACCTGGTATAGTTTAACTGTTAAACTGTTAAGTAAATGTGTGACTTTGGACTTCCCCTGTTTCCTGCCCAACCCTCCTCCCTCCTTTGTGGTTTCTGCCTTCATAAGCCTGTCACAAATTCGGGTCAGGGTCGAACTCCTCTACCCCTGCGTGGCATATGAGTTTCGACCCCAGCATGCTGGCCTGAGCTCTTGTCTTGTCCTGTCTTCAATAAACTTCCTCGTGTGTTTACAGCAAGTTCGGTCTTGGTGCCTTTTGGGTGCGCGTGAACCCCGAGATTTGAGTGCGGGTCTCCCTTCGGGGGTCTTTCACTGACAACAAAATTTCTACCAAAAATCTTCTAGAACTATGATAAACAAATCAACAACGAGTATAATACAGGATCAACTTGTGCAAATAGTTATTCTCTAAAATAAATAAATAAATAAATAAAAACAGAGAAAGAGCATTGACACACTCCCATTCCCAAGGACCTCAAAGCGAATAGAATCATGAAGAAATAAACCTAACCAAGAAAGAAAGAAAGAAAGAGGAGAGAGAGAGAGAGAGAGAGAGAGAGAGAGAGAGAGAGAGAGAGAGAGAGAGACTAATGAAGGGAAATTATTTTACACTCATGGAGTAGCAGAATTAACATTGTGAAAATTGACCATTTTTACAAGAGCTGTTTGCAGTATAAATGCATTCCCAATCAAAATCCCCATCTCATTCTTCAGAGAAAAAAAAATCCCTGAAAATTCATACAGAATCACAAAAGACCTCAAATAGCTAAAACAACCCTGAGAAAAGAATAATTCTAGAGGGATTACCATTCCAGATCTTAAGTTATGTTATATATAAATAGTAATAAATTAATATGGATAATAAGATTCTGGCATAAAAATGGACTTGAAACTTAGGTCAATGGAAAAATACTGAAAACCCAAACATGAGTGGAGGCAACCTCAGCCACTTAAAATTTTACATAGATAAAGAAATTATAACCTGGAAAAAAAAAAACTTCAACAAATGGTACTGGGTGCTTCAATGTCCACATGCCAAAGAATGCAGTTAGCATTTTGTATATATTACCTTGTGCAAAAACCATCTCCAAATGGATCAAAATCCTGGATGTAAATCCAGAAATACTAAAACAAATAAAAGAAAACATAGGTGGTGCCTTACATAATATAAATGTATGAGACGACATTCTGAATGGGACTCCATTTGTCCAAGTATTAAGACCACAATTGACACTTCATAAAACTAAAATGTTTCTGCAGTGCTTTAGAAAAATCTACTGGATGAAGAGAAAACACACAGAATGGAACAGATCTTTGGCAACTATGTATCTGACAGAATATTAATACCCACAATATAAAAATAACCCAAACAATAAATTTAAAAAATATTATTGACATATTTGAAAAATGTGTCTGAGACTCAAATAGAGAGTTCTTCGAAGCAGAATAAAAATGGCTGAAATGTATTTTAAAATATTTATTATTCCTAGGAGTTAGAAAATTTCAAATCAAAATGACACTGAGGTTTCTTTCTTTGTTTCTGTTTGTTTGTTTCTTTCTTTCCTTTCTTTTTTTAAAGAAAAAAATTGTTATTTTATTTATTTACATTTCAAATGTTATCTGCCTTCCTGGTTTCCCCTTTGCAAACCCCCTATCCTATCTCCCCTCCCCTGAGCTTCAATGAGGGTGCTCCCCCACCCACCCATCCACCCACCCACTCCTGCCTCACTGCCCTAGCATTCCCCTACTCTGAGACCTTTAGCCTTCACAGGACCAAGGGTCTCCCCTCCCATTGATGCCTGATGAGGCAGTCCTGTACTACATATGCAGCTGGAGCCATGGGTCCCATCATGTGTACTCTTCTGTTGGTGGTTTAGTCTCTAGGATCTCTGGGGGTCTGGTTGGTTGATATTATTGTTCTTCCTATGGGGTTTCAAACCCCTTCAGCTTCTTCAGTCCTTCCCCTAACTCCTCCATTGGGGTCCCTGTACTCAGTCTGAAGGTTTACTGTGAGCATCCACATCTCTATGGGTCAGGCTCTGGCAGAAACTCTCAGGGATTCATCTTATCCCAGTCAGTAGGGCAAATATTAATTCAACAGCCTACCACACATGCTGAATCAGATGATGGTAAAAGAAAATCCCCCTCACTGTTAGTTGGATTACAAACTGGTGCATTCATTATGAAAATCAATGTGTAGAGTTCTCAAAAAGCTAAAAAATAAATCTACCATATGACCCAGCTATTCCATTCCTTAGCACATGTCCAAAGAACATGACATCCTACTCCAGAGATACTTGCTGAACTATGTTCATTACTATTCCATTTTTAACAACTTAAAGTACTTTAGAAGACATATTAATAAGGAAAATGTGCTACATTGTGGAATAATATACACCCGTGATAAATGAAATCATGAACTTTGTGTGAGGTAATGGAGACTCAGAAAGATAAAAATTATGTTCTGTCTTATTTGAGACTCTTGTTCCCAATTTTCATATGTGAATACATAGGCTACAGAAAACCAAAAATAAATTGGGACTAGTGCCAATATAGGGAAATTAGGGAGCAATAGAGACGGAGTAAAACAGAATACAAGTAATCTGATGAGGCAAATGAGAAATGGGTGATCTTCAGAAGGAGGAAGAAGAGGGGGAGGAGGAAGAAGAGGAGTGGGGAATGAGAAGGAGGAGGAGAAGGATGAGGAGGAAGAGGAGGAGGGAGATAAATACAGAGATGGTGAGAAGCAGGTAAAAAGGAAAAGCAGAAAACAAGTAATTTGATAGGAGATGCATGACCACAGGACCCTGAGGTGGAACTAACTTGAATGCTTTCTCCCGAAGGAAGCAACCAATAGTCTGATGCCTGTGAACCACATCAATGATCAACATGACGTGATAACTCTAAGGGTACAGTAGTGGTATACAGACCTTGATAATAACCATTCTATAGTTGGACTTAAGCCCAATTAACAAGAAGGAAAACAAATCTGCTACTGCAAATCTCTCTAACTAGCAATACTAGTGAAATCAAGGTTATTGGAGGGAATCTACAACCAATAATTTAATAAACAAGAACAATCCCTAATAACAATCTATAAACATTTGTGTTTACACACAGAGATAATTGTAGAATTCACCCCAGATAATTGTAGTACTCACTCCTCATTGAGGAAACTTTTATTTTGCTATGAACAGAAATCAATACAGGCAAATGGATGTTCCTGGAGGATATCAACCTTAGTGAGGTAACCCAATCAC